>NC_077230.1:57418868-57701794 GCF_027887165.1 Monodelphis domestica
GGTAAGTCAGTGCTTCCATTGCACAGAGGCAGCATTTGTATTTGTAAAGGGATGTCCTCAGAATCCTCAGTGGGCACCTTACCAGAGATTGGCCAGGAAGCAGCCCCTTCCTGGAGGTTTATAGGGTTTTAGTTGGAAGCAGTTCTTGCTTTAAAGGATCTTACAGTCTGATAGAATAATGAAACAACATGAATAATAACATTATTATAACACGTAATATATCAATAATAATATAACAAGTAACAACAATAACAAAACAAAAAAGAGTGGGTAATTGATTATCTCTCTGTTATCTGAAGACCAGCCTAGCTAATTAGGTTTCTTTTTTAAGATTTTTATTTAGAATATTTTTCCATGCTTACACGATTCTTCCCACCCCTCTTTCCTCTTTCCCTCCCAGAGCTGACAAGCAGTTCCACTGGGTTATACATGTATCATTGTTCAAAACCTATTTCCATGTTAATCATATTTGCATCAAAACCCTAATCATATCCCTTTTATACTACATGACTGATCACACATTTTTCTAATGCATTTCTGGTTCCACAGTTCTTTCTCTGGATGTGGATAGTATTCTTTCTCCTACAGAAAAGGTTTCTTACCAGACTGATCACAGAGTAACACATTTTTCTGCTAGAGCAACTTAAAAAATATATTGATATGAGTTGTCTTTATATCACCTTCATTTCAAATTATGTTCCTCCTGGGGCAGTTAGGTAGCACAATAGATAGAATGCCAGACCTGGAGTCAAGAGGACCTGGGTTCAAATCTGTCCTCAGATACTTCTTAGTTGTGTGACCCTGGAGAAGTCATTTAACCCCAATTGCCTAGTTCTTACTACTCTCTTGGGTTAGAACCAATATTTAGTACTGATTCTAAGAAAAATCCTTAATCACCTACTCATCAGTAAGCCATATGGTCTTAGTTATTATTGCTGCCCTAATACAATCAACACTTAGCTTCATAGGAGCTACTGTATCGATAATTGCCCATGGCCTTACATCTTCTATATTATTTTGTCTAGCCAATGCTAATTATAAATGAATTCACAGCCGCACAATAATCCTTGTCTGAGGATTACAAATAATTTTACCGCTAATTTGCTCTTGATGACTCATAGCTAAGTTCTTCCACCCTCAGTTAACCTTCTAGGAGAACTAATAGTCATTATCATTCTCATGGTCCAACTTCTCCCTTCAACTTTTAGGAGTATATACAGTAATCACAGCCTTATACTCCATATATGTGTGTGTGTGTGTGTGTGTGTGTGTGTGTGTGTGTATGTATATATATATATATTAATCACTTCACAATGGGAAAATTTTATGCACCACCTAACCCCTATCCACCCTTCATTAACATGTGAACATATATTCATAATCCTTCACATCCTACCACTAATTATTTTATCTCTAAACCTAAAATATATTTTGGGCTTAACATACTGCAAATATAGTTTAACCAAAACATTAGATTGTGAGTCTAAACATAGAAGTTTAAACCTTCTTATCTGCTGAGAAAGAACCAAGAACTGTTCATTTCTGAACCTATACTTAACAATAAGGCTTTCTTACTTAAAAAAATTGATTTATTTAGTCAATTTAGAACATTATTTCTTGGCTACAAGAATCACATTATTACCCTCCCTCCCTTCTCCCCACCCTTCCTGTAGCCAAAATGCAATTCCATTGGGTATTACATCTGTCCTTGATCAGAACCTATTAGCATGTTGTTGATATTTGCACTAGGATGTTCATACAGAGTCTACATCCCCAACTATATCCCCCTCGATCCATGTAATCAAACAGTTGTTTTTCTTTGGTGTTTCTACTCCCACAGTGTTTCCTTTGAATGTGGATAGTGTTCTTTCTCATAGATCCCTCCGGATTGTTCAGGATCACTGCATTGCCACTAATGAAGAAGTCCATTACAGTTGATTGTACCACAGTTTATCAGTCTCTGTGTACAATGTTCTCCTGATTCTGCTCCTCTCACTCTGCATCAATTCCTGGAGGTTGTTCTAGTCCCCATGGAATTCCTCCACTTTATCATTCCTTTGAGCACAATAGTATTCCATCACCAACATAATACCACAATTTGTTCAGCCATTCCCCAATTGAAGGGCATCCCCTCATTTTCCAATTTTTTTTTTTTGCCACCACAAAGAGAGCAGCTATGAATATTCTTATACATGTCTTTTTCCTTATTATCTCTTTGGGGTACAAACCCAGCAGTGCTATGGCTGGGTCAAAGGGCAGACAGTCTTTTAGCGCCCTTTCATCATAGTTCCAAATTGCCCTCCAAAATGTTTGAATCAATTCACAATTCCACCAGCAATGCATTAGTGTCCCAATTTTGCCACATCCCCTCCAACATTGTACTTTCCTTTGCTGTCATAATAGGCAATCTGCTAGGTATGAGGTAGTACCACAGTGTTATTTTCAATTGCATTTCTCTAATTTTAAGAGATTTAGAACACTTTTTCACGTGCTTATTGATAGTTTTGATTTCTTTATCTGAAAATTGCCTATTCATGTTTTTTGCCCATTTATCAATTGGGGAATGGCTTGATTTTTTGTACAATTGATTTAATTCCTTATGAATCTGAGCAATTAGATCTTTGTCAGAGGTTTTTGTTATGAAGATCCCCTCCCCCCCCATTTGTTGCCTCCTTTCTAATTTTGATTGCATTGGTTTTGTTTGTACAAACCCTTTTTAATTTGATGTAATCAAAATTATTTATTTTATATTTTGTGCTTTTTTCTAGCTCTTGCTTGGTTTTAAAATCTTTCCTTTCCTAAAGATCTGACATGTATACTATTCTGTGTTCAACTAATTTGTTTATAGTTTACTTCTTTATATTCAAGTCATTCACCCATTGGTTTATCTTGGTGTAGGGTGTGAGATGTTGATCCAAACCTAATCATTCCCATATTGTCTTCCAATTTTCCCAGCAGTTTTTATCAAATAGTGGGTTTTGGTTTCAAAAACTGGGATCTTTGAGCTTATCATAGACTGTCTTGCTGAGGTCGCTTACCCCAGGTCTATTCCACTGATCCTCCTTTCTGTCTCTTAGCCAGTACCAAATTATTTTGATGACCACTGCTTTAGAGCATAGTTTGTTTCACTCCTGATCTTATTGGGAATGCATCTAGTTTGTCCCCATTGCAGATGATGTTGGCTGATGGTTTTAGATATATACTGTTTATTCTTTTTAGAAAAGGCCCTTCTATTCCTATACTTTCTAGTGTTTTCAATAGGAATGAGTGTTGTATTTTGTCAAAGACTTTTTCTTCATCTATTGAGATAATCATGTGATTTTTGTCAGTTTACTTGTTAATATGGTCAATTATGTGGATGGTTTCCCTAATATTGAACCATCCTTGCATTCCTGGTGTGAATCCTATCTGATCATTATGAATAACCCTCATGATCACTTGCTGGAGTCTTTTTGCTAGTATCCTATTTAAGATTTTTGCATCTATATTCATTAAGGAGATTGGTCTATAGTTTTCTTTCTCTGTTTTTGATGTGCCTGGCTTTGGAATCAGTACCATATTTGTGTCATAAAATGAATCTGGTAGAACTCCTTCTTTGCTTATTCTGTCAAATAGTTTGCATAATATTGGGATTAGTTGTTCTTTGAATGTTTGATAGAATTCATTTGTGAATCCATCTGGACCTGGGGATTATTTCTTAGGGAGTTCTTTGATGGCTTGTTCAATTTCTTTTTCTGATATGGGGTTGCTTAGGTTATCTATTTCTTCCTCTGTTAGTCTAGGCAATTTATATTTTTGTAAATTTTCATCCATATCACCTAGATTGCCATATAATTGGGCATAATACTTTTTAATGATTGCCTTAATTTCGTCTTCATTAGAGGTGAGGTCTCCCTTTTCATCTTGGATACTGTCAATTTGGTTTTCTTCTTTCCTTTTTTAAATTAGATTGACTAGTACTTTTTCTATTTTATTTGTTTTTTCAGAGTACCAGCTTCTAGTCTTATTTATTAAATCAATAGTTCTTTGACTTTCAATTTTATTAATTTCTCCTTTGATTTTTAGGATCTCTAATGTAGTCTTCATCTGAGGATTTTTAATTTGTTCACTTTCTAGTTTTTTTAATTTACATGCCCAATTCATTGATCTCTGCCCTTCTTAATTTGTTAACATATGAACTTAAGGCTATAAATTTCCCCAAGTACTACTTTGGTTGCATTCCATAGATTTTGAAAGGATGTCTCATCATTGTCATATTCTTCTATCAAGTTGTTAATTGTTTGTATGATTTGTTCTTTAACTAACTGATTTTGGAGAATCATATTGTTTAATTTCAAATTAATTTTTGATTTGCCTCTCCATGTACCATTACTAATTATTATTTTCATTGCATTGTGATCTGAAAAGGTTGCATTTATTATTTCTGCTCTTTTGCACCTGTTTGCAATGTTTTTATGCCCTAATAAATGTTCAATTTTTGTGAATGTATGACTGTAAAGGTAATTTTAGGGTTGTGACTTAATCTAAATTAATTTGGTCACCAGAGAAAATCCCAAATAAAATTCCCAAGTCAGTTTGGAAATTTATGGTGATTTTAATTAATATAGAGGTAAGGAATTAAGGAGAAGAGAGAGAGAGAGAGAGAGAGAGAGAGAGAGAGAGAGAGAGAGAGAGAGAGAGAGAGAGAGAGTGAGTGAGTATAAGATTTCTCCTGCTTGGCTTTTGCCAGGGGGAGTTCAAAGACCTCCACCATGAGATTAGAGGCTTTCCTAAGAGGATGGTGTTTGGAAGGTAAAGGAGAAAAGAATCAGCCTAAGCTCCGAGAGAGCTCAGTGAAGATGTCTCACCTGAACTAGGCTACTAAGCTTCTCCCAGTATAGTATCAAGGAAAACTCACCGCCAAACCCGGACAATAGGTGCCGCCACACCAAGATGCCAAAAGATGTTCAGCAAGCTGCCCCCAGAGCCACCTCTCCACCGAAAAGAGGCTGGAGAGAGGAAGTGACATGAAATATATAGATGGTTTTTACATCACTTTCCTGGGTCTCACATGTACCAATGGTAACTTAAGCTTGATTTAGGACAGTCCAGGGGTCTGTCAGTTGTTTCTGATTAGTCATTTGCTAGCACATATCTGTCCATAGTCCATCCTCCTAAATACTTAATCCTTAAAAATGAGTGTAGACATTCCTGTTTTTGTTAGACTAATTAGGGTAGAGTAATCTAAAGTTCACACCATGTGCTGCTGAAAAGGCGTATTCCTTTTTTGTCCCTATTTATTTTTCTCTACATATCTACTAACTCTAATTTTTCTAAGATTTCATTCACTTCTCTTACCTTTTTCTTATTTATTTTTGTATTTGATTTTTCTATATATTTATGTCTTGGCATTTCAACCCTTACAATTTGTCACTGTTCCCTCTAAGTGTAATTCTTCTAGCTGCCCAGGTGATAACAATTTTTAAGAGTTACCAATGACCTCTTTTCTTATAGGGATACGTATCATTTTAACTTATTGGGTCTCTTAAAAAAAGTTTTGTTTTGTTTTTCTTTTTTCCTTCTTTATTAATTACCTTTTGATGATTCTCTTGAGTTCTGTATTTGGGCATCAAATTTTCTGTTCAGGTCTGGTCTTTTCTTTACAAATGCTTGGAATTCTTCTCTTTTGTTAAATGATCATACTTTCCTCTGAAAGAATATAGTCAGTTTTGCTGGGTAATTGATTCTTGGTTGTAGACCTGGTTCCCTTGCTTTACAGAATATCATATTCCATGCCTTTCGGTCCTTCAGTGTAGATGCAGCCATATCCTGTGTTATCATTACTGTGGTTCCATGGTATCTGAATGATTTCTTAGCAGCTCATAATATTTTTTCCTTGGTCTGATAGTTCTTGAATTTGGCTATAACATTCCTGGGTGTTGTCAGTTGGGGATTAAGTACAGGAGGTGATCTGTGGATTCTTTCAATCTCCATGTTTCCCTCTCGTTCTAGAATATTGGGGCATTTTCTTGGATAATTTCCTGTAGTATGATGTCCAGGCTTTTTCTTTTGCCATGGTCTTCTGGTAGACCAATGATTCTTAGGTTGTCTCTCTTGGATTGATTTTTCATATCTTCTGTTTTGTGAATGAGGTTCTTCATATTTTCCTCAATTTTTTCATTGTTTTGATTTTGTTTTATAGTGTCCTGCTGTCTTTTGAAGTCATTTGTTTCTAGTTGTTGTATTCTGGTTCTTAAAGACTGGATTTCATCCCTGGCTTTTTGGTCATCTTTCTCCTTCTGGTCTGATTTTCTTTGGAGGTCATCTTTCATCTTCTTTGCCTCATCTTTCATCTCCTTTGCCTCATTTTTCATCTTCTTTGTCTCATCTTTTATCTCCTTTGCCTCATTTTCAAGATGGTTGATTTTGGCATTCAAGACACTATTTTCTTGTTTTAGTTTAAGTGCCTCTGTTTGCAGATGACTGATCTTAGTTTTTAAGTTCTTTTTCCAGTTGTCTTCAGCCTCTCTTAATTGTGTTCTGATTTGTATTTTGAGTTCTTCCAGAGCCTGTATCCAATTCACTATGTTTTCTGTTTTTTTGCTTGGTGTTCCCTCATCCTTCTCTTTTCTGTTTGCTTTTTGTTCATTGCCTGTATATATATATATATATATATATATATATATATATGAGCTGTCAACTGTAATTTATTTTTTCTTTTTCTGTTGTTTGCTCATATTTACCCCTTCTTTACTCCCTGTAGTTGCCTCAGCTCTTGCTCCTGTCATATTTTTGGTGTGGTTTTGGGCTTTTCTTTCAGCTTTCACCCTTGCAGTTTTGTCAGCAAATCTCTCAGTACAGTCTGTGGGGGAGGTTCGTTGGAGCTGGAGCTTTCCTGTCCTCTGGAGGCTTTGATGGGATTAAGTCCAGCTGGGTTGCTGAATGTGCCCTGAGGTCAAAACCTCAGGAAGGGGAGGGGGTGATATGGAGTGTCTCCTGCCTGCTCTGTGCTCTGCATTTCTTCTCTAACTGCTTCCCCACTGCCTGTGTTGGACTCTGTGATCCTGGCACAGCTTTTCCCGAAAGGTACTCCCTTCAGACCAGTGCCTTTGCCTGCCCAGAGGTTCCAGCTAACGCTAGAGGCTTAGCTCTCTAGGTGGGGGAGGAGTCCCTGGACCTTCCTTCTTCCTTCAACTTAAACTGGAGTGTTTTTGAATTCTGGCTTTTGGGGACATACCTTTTGAGTTGACTCCATCAGGAGGGTTCCTTCACTGTGTCTTGTTGTTAGGTTTGATTTTCAGACCCCTAGGAGCATTTAATTTGTAAGAGGTAAGGAAGGGTTTTCAGAGGTCTGAACTTTTACTGCCTCTACACCTCCATCTTGACTCCACCCTTGCTTCTGCCTAGACTTTCTTACTTTCAAAGGATAGTAGTTATCCATTGGTCTTGGGAATTAAAAACTTTGGTGCAACTCCAAATGAAAGTAGTCAGTTACTTCCTTAACCCAACCACTTTACTGTCCATGCCATTATTAATTTTACTGCTATTATATACCCTCTTACTTCCACAAAAATCAAAACATTTCCCACTATATTACCTTCCTAATTAGTCTCCCTTCTTTCCTTACCTTTAAATATCTAGACCAAGAATCAATTGTCACCAACTGACATTGGTTCTGTTTACACATTTAACATTTCAGTAAGTTTTAAATTAGATTTTTTCTCTATTATTTTTATTCCAATTGCCTTTTTTTTTGTCACATGGTCAATCCTAGAATTCTCCTTATGATATATACACTTAGACCCTAACATTTTTTGATTCTTCAAATACCCCATTACATTTCTCCTCACAATAATTATCTTAGTATCCGTTAACAACCTATTCCAGTTATTCATTGGATGTTGGGGTGTAGGTATTATATCATTTATATTAATTGGATGATGATATGGATGTACCGACACCAACACTGCAGCCCTCCAGGCAATCTTATTTGCATTGGTGATATCGGATTCATACTTAGAATAGCATGACATTTTAAATAACGTACTAAATCAAATAGTTGGTGGGTCTGGACTAGCAGGGAAGAATTCTTAGAGTACATTCAGTTTGCAGTGATTGCTGGTGAGGGCAGCAAGACGATGACAAGAATTAAGTCACTGAAAATTTTATGGCTAAGGTATAAGTTTTATTTTCATAAATAATGGGCTATTGGAAATTACAGGAGGAGGTAGATGGGGCATGGGTATGGGGTCTGGGAAACCTGAATTCAAATATAGCCTCAGACATTTACTGCCTGTGTGACCTTGAGCAGTCTTAATCTCTTAACTTCCGTTTCTTGATCTAATAAATGGGGGTCATAACATCACCTACCTTCTAGTTGTAAGGATCAAATGAGATAATAATTCTAAAGCACTTATCATAGAACTTGTTGCAGAGTAAGCCACTTAACTTATGTTTGCCTCAGTTTCCTCAAATGTAAAATTGGGATAGTTGGGGCACATAGGTGGCTCAGTAGATAAAGAGTCAGACCTGGTGATGGGGAGGACCTGGGTTCAAATCTGGTCTCAAATTTCTGGCTCTGTGATCCTGGGCACTTTACTTAACTCCAAGCCCTTCTGCCTTACAACTGATATTTAGTATTGATGCCAAGACAGAAAGTAAAGTTTTTTTTTTTAAAGTGAGGATAATGGGGATCATAGTATCATGTATCTCCCTGGGTTGTTATGCGGATCAGATGAGATATTATAAAACTTAGTAGAGAACCTAGTTCATAGTAAAAATCACTATATGAATATTAACTATAATACTATGGGAATAATAATAGCACTATCTCCCAGGTCGATATGAGGATCAAATAACATAATATTTATAGGGTTCTTAGCACATAATAAATGCTTAATAAATGTTTATCTCCTCACATAATTGAGTGTTGGTGAATTTCTTTAGCTTAATAGAGTTTTTGGCAGTATGTCTTTGACCACCAGGAAAACTAAGTGCAGGAAATTGAGAGATGGGTTATTATGTGTACAAATATTGTGTCAACTAAGTGATTTTGTTTAGAGAAGAGAATATTGGACAAATTTCAAGTTTCTGCTCATTAACAAAATCAGACAAATTTTTTCTGGTATTTATTATTAGTAAAAAGTAATTTGACTTTGGATGCAACAAGAAGTTTATTCAGGTCTGTTATGCATGTATTCATTTCCCTTATAATAGTTTCCATTCCTTTCAGTGATTATTTACTTTAAAAATACATGCTTTGATTGAGCTTTAGCCTCATCTTCCTGCCAAAATGGATATAAAAACACTGTCCCTTTGGAAACACAGAGGAGGAGAAACCATCCCTCTGACCAATTCTGAAGTGGGCCATAGCTCTGGCCCATCTCAGGCATGAGGTAGAAAAGGTTATTGATTATAAGTAACAGAGCAGGTGTGGTGGTACCCTGACAGAGGGAGTATTCTCCTCAAGAGTTCCCAGTGCCAGGGAAACCACAGTCTACCCCTTTACCTTCCATATGGGGATTATACAGATCATTTTGCTGTCTTCAGCAGTAAGAATATAGTCCTCATTCTAGGACTTATTCCCCAGGTGTTGGAGGAGAGGGGCTAGCAGCTTTGGTGTGAGGCTCTCTGAGCCTTGCTCCTCACCTTTGGTGTCCACCTCTCCTCTCCTCTCCTCTCCTCTCCTCTCCTCTCCTCTCCTCTCCTCTCCTCTCCTCTCCTCTCCTCTCCTCTCCTCTCCTCTCCTCTCCTCTCCTCTCCTCTCCTCTCCTCTCCTCTCCTCTCCTCTCCTCTCCTCTCCTCTCCTCTCCTCTCCTCTCCTCTCCTCTCCTCTCCTCTCCTCTCCTCTCCTCTCCTCTCCTCTCCTCTCTCTCTCCCTCTCCCTCTCCCTCTCCCTCTCTCTCCCTCTCCCTCTCCCTCTCCCTCTCCCTCTCCCTCTCCTTCTCCCTCTCCTTTCCTCTCCTCTCCTCTCCTCTCCTCTCCTCTCCTCTCCTCTCCTCTCCTCTCCTCTCCTCTCCTCTCCTCTCCTCTCCTCTCCTCTCCTCTCCTCTTTCCTCTCCTCTTTCCTCTCCTCTCCTCTTTCCTCTCCTGTCCTGTCCTGTCCTGTCCTGTCCTGTCCTGTCCTGTCCTCTCCTCTTCCCTTCCCCAGGAGGGAAGGAGGGAAGAAGGAAAGAAAGAAAATGGGAGGGGAGGCAGTAGTATGACATTACATAATGTTTGGAAGCAGAATATAATCCAGAAATAATTTATGCTTGTCTTTGGAATGTATTGTATGATTTATTTTTCCTCATCAGATTTTTGTTTTGGGCCATATTTTACTTTGGTTGACCAAAGCTCTGTGTACCTCCTAGGTCATTTGGTTCAAGCTCCTCTTTTCACAGATAAGGATGGCTGAGGGTGATAGAATTTGCCCAGGATTGCCCATGGTAACACAAGTACTAAGTATCACAGGGAATATTTGAACACAGGTCTGCTGACTCTCTAATGCTGAATTGGGTTTGTGTTTCCTGAGGTCATACAAGCAGAAGGCCCAGGAGTAGGTTACCTGCCAAAGAGAAGTTAAGACTGAGAGGAAATATCTCTGAGCAATAATCTACTAAATCAATACCACATAGACAGTGATATGGTACGTGAGATAGTGCTGGATAGTTGGAAGTTCAAATGCTGAAGTCACTCAAATAATCACTAGCTGTGTGACCCTGGACAAATCACTTAATCTCAGCCTCAGTTTCCTTGCCTGCAAATTAGGGGAAATTATAGTACCTACATTACAGAGTTGTTGTGAAGATTATTTGAGAGAATATTTATAAAATAACTCAATTACATAATAAATGCTTGCTAATTGATTGACTAATATGCTTCTTCCCTCCTTCCCTTTTCCCTTCCTTCTTTTCTTCTTTTCTTTCTTCTTCTTTTCTTTCTTTCTTTCTTTCTTTCTTTCTTTCTTTCTTTCTTTCTTTCTTTCTTTCTTTCTTTCTTTCTTTCTTTCTTTCTTTCTTTCTTTCTTTCTTTCTTTCTTTCTTTCTTTCTTTCTTTCTTTCTTTCTTTCTTTCTTTCTTTCTTTCTTTCTTTCTTTCTTTCTTTCTTTCTTTCTTTCTTTCTTTCTTTCTTTCTTTCTCTTTCTTTCTTTCTTTCTCTCTCTCTCTCTCTCTCTCTCTCTCTCTCTCTCTCTCTTTCTTTCTTTCTTTCTTTCTTTCTTCCTTCCTTCTTTCCTTCCTTCCTTCCTTCCTTCCTTCCTTCCTTCCTTCCTTCCTTCCTTCCTTCCTTCCTTCCTTCCTTCCTTCCTTCCTTCCGTAAGGGCTAGATATTTGGGGTTAAGTCACTTGCCCAGTGTGTCACACTGCTAGGAAGTGGCTGAGGTCAAATTTGAACCCAGGTCCTCCTGACTCCAAACCTGACTGTCTATTCACTGAGTCAACTATCTGCCTCCGCATATTGTGTTTCAATCAAATAAATTTGAGGTGATCTTTTGGAACAAGACCTGTTCATGAGTCAAGGCAGCAGATTTTATAGAAACAAGAATTTTATAATTCTTAAAATATTATATAAATGTTAGCTATTTTTTTAAAACCCTTATCTTCTGTCTTGGAGTCAACACTGTGGTTTGGCTCCAAGGCAGAAGAGTGGTAAGGGCTAGGCAATGGGGGTTAAGTGACTTGCCCAGGGTCACATAGTTAGGGAGTATCTGAGGCCAGATTTGAACCTAGGACCTCCCATCTCTAGGCCTGGATCTCAATTCACTTAGATACTCAGCTGCCCCCAATGTTAGCTATTATTAATCCACTTGTGAATAATTGAGAGAACTTTGGGAGAATGAATTTTTATGATTTTTTTTTTTGATAGGCACGAATGGCATGAACACTTCCTAATCCTTGTTCCTTTGTTCTTGATTGTGATGACTTTACTCTCTACAGTTGCATTTTTAAAAAACTTCTTTGAAGTCTAAAATAAAGAGAAAGGAGAAAAGAGTTCTTTTAGAGTTTCTATTATAGCTTTGTACTAGTATTACCATCAGAAGGAAGCAGTTACAGGGCTATTGGCTCCATTACCTGATTAAGAAAGAACCAGTGAATTATACTCTCATTTGGCATAATTGTGTAATTCAAGAATTTAATTCAAGGAACATTGAGGTGCCATCCAAGTGCCAAACTGCAATTAAAAGATGGAAATGGAAAAGTTCCTACCTTCAAGGAACTTACATGAAGGCTGCATTTATTGATGAATCCATATTTCTTTTTTTTTTAAACCCTTACCTTCCATCTTGGAGTCAATACTGTGTATTGGCTCCAAGGCAGAAGAGTGGTAAAGGCTAGGCAATGGGAGTCAAGTGACTTGCCCAGGGTCACACAGCTGGGAAGTGTCTGAGGCTAGATTTGAACCTAGGACCTCCCATCTCTAGGACTGGCTCTCAATCCACTGAGCTACCCAGCTGCCCCCGAATCCATATTTCTTGAAACTGCTTTTGGACTCATAAAGAATTTTAAGGTTAATGTTCTCACAAGCACTAATGCTTTTAAAATTTTTTCTCCTCTACAAATTTCTAGACTGGTTTCCTTTTTTACCTGATGGCTAGACCAAATAATAACTGAAATACTTGAGGCCTTAAAAAACACCAACACTGTACACACAAGACCAAAGGAAACATGCACATTGTCAGGAAATGAAAGCCTCAGCTGCAGCTTTTCCCAAAATCCCATCTGCGAGAAAAATGTGCAGTGCCTGAGAATTTGTTGTTGCTTAATTGGTACATTTCCTTTTGGGATATCTGAATATTCTATACCAGTCTCTACTACTCAGAGTTACTTTTAAGACTCCTCAGTGCAGAGGTTCATGGTGGTACCTGCAATTTTCATAGATTGACAAGGGTACACTCACAGGCCTCTTGGCAGAAGTATTATTTTTAAAAAATATTTTAAATTTTTATCTAAAAAATATTTCTCCATGTTTACATGACTCATTTTCTTTCTTTACCTTCTTCCCTCCCTGCACCCGGAGCCAACAGCCACTCCCACTGGGTTATACAAATGCTATCACATATCCATTTCCTTATTACTCATTTTTGCACTAGAGCAATTTTTAAAAACAAAAATCCCCAATCATATATCCACATAAACAAATGAGAAGCCATTTGTTTTCCTTCTGCATTTCTACTCTCACAGTTCTTTCTCTTGATGTGGATAGCATCCTTTCTCTTAAGTCCCTTTCTCATAAGTTTTGTAGTAACAAAGTCTTGGATTGTTCTACAATGTTTCACTTTCTGAATACAGTGTTCTCTTGGTTCTTCTCATTTCACTCTGAATTAGTTCTTGGAGGTTCTTCCAGTTCATATAGAAATCCTCCAGTTTGGCATTCCTTATAGCACAATAATATTCCATCACCATCAGATACCACAATTTGTCCCACCATTCTCCAATTGATGGACATCTCCTCATTTTCCAATTTTTTGCTACACAACACTTTCCTTTATTGTCATATTGGCCAATTTGATTGGTGTGAGGTGGTATCGCAGAGTTGTTTTAATTTGCATTTCTCTAATCAAGAGTGATTTAGAACATTTTTTCATATTGATAGCTTTGATTAGGACCTTACTTTACACAACCAATAACTGCTTATTCATATCCTTTGACCATTTGTCAATTGAGGAATGACTTGTATTCTTATATATTTGAGAAATGAGACTTTACCAGAGAAATTTATTATAATCCCTCCCCCCAGTTTGTTGTATCTCTTCTAATCTTGGTTACATTGCTTTGTTTGTACAAAACTATTTTAATTTAATATAGTCAAAATTATTCATTTTACATCTTGTCATGTTCTTTATCTTTTGTTTGGTCATAAATTCTTCCCTTCTCCATAGATTTGACAAGTAAACCTGTTCTATGTTCCCCTCATTTACTTAGAGTATCTCCTTTATGTCTATTCATTTTAACCTTAATCTGCATATCCATTTTAAACTTATATTGGTATAGGGTGTCTACCCTTCTATAAGGAAGAACACTTGGAGGCTGTTGGATAGCAAGGGGACTTTCCTCAGAACCTGTTTTCTAGCTCCTCATGTACAGTCCTGGGAATGAATTGGGATTGCACTCATTAAGAGCCTTGCATCTTCTTTTTAAAGATGGGTGTAGGGGGCAGCTGGGTAGCTCAGTGGATTGAGAACCAGGCCTAGAGATGGGAGGTCCTAGGTTCAAATCCGGCCTCAGCCACTTCCTAGCTCTGTGACCCTAGGCAAGTCACTTGACTCCCATTGCCTAGCCCTTACCACTCTTCTGCCTTGGAGCCAATATACAGTATTGACTCCAAGATGGAAGGTAAGGGTTTAAAAAAAAAAAGATGGGTGTATTGAGTCATGCAATTGAAGCCTTGCAGCAATATTGCTGGGTGCTGAGGGTGGATGTCTTGCCACATCAGAGTTTAGTCTGGAGTTCTGGAGAAGACTCCTGCATCTCTGCTTTTCTAATCAGACACTCAAGATTTGTTGAACAATAGCTCCATCAGTCGGTGCCATGATTCCTGATGTCATCTCTGCTACTAATTGGAATTGGAAAGGATGATTCTTAGATCTCTCTGTTATTCTCTAGAGGTGTCTTCCTTCTGGGCATTGTTGAAAGACACAGTTAGAATCAATGGCCATAAAGCCCTTTGTAAACATGGAAAATTTAGCATATGCAATATTTTATTCCTTTAAAAATATACTTTATTGCTATTTGACAAATGAATAACTCAGATAAATTGCTGATTATTTGATCTTCATGATGTCAAATAACTAGAAGGTGGTGGGTTTTTTCCCCACTGAAGCGACTGGTGACACTGACACATAAACCAAAAAAGCAGGAGAAAAGAGTATTGATGTGATGTTAGAAGATCTGGCTTCATATTCCAACAAGGTGTTGCCTGTATGGCCCTTGGCAAGTCAGTTCTTTCTGATTCTTTCCTTCTTCTTATGTAAAATGAAGAAGAATTATTCTTATTACCTATGTTACAGGGTTCTAAGGAATATGCTTTTTTTTTAACTGCAAAAGCACTGTCCATAGTAGCTTTATTTATTTTATTTTTTTGCACAAGCATTAATTTCCAATATCCTTTGTGTAAGTTGAAAATTGTGCATAATAGCACACCCTGTAATTTAATAAGTATTCTTATATGAACACCATTAGGCACTTTATGACTTTTCTTAGACTCATCCGAGCTACCAGAATCACTACTCTTGTACTTTGGGGCCATTATTAATAACTAAATAGCATTACTGAAACGAAGAGAAACACTACTCAGATGTGGACACAACTTTGGAACACTGATAGTGGGAGCTAATAGTTGTCACAAAACAATATAAATATGACTCAGACTAACACCTCCCAGAGCAATAATGAAAGTGGGTGAACTGGTGCTTGGGAAATTGAAACGAATTTAGCATATAATTAAAGATTGCTATCTTACATATTTTCTGCCTTTATTTTTTTCTGATTGCCAATCGTTTATGTCTGAATTTGCTTGAGTTGAGTTTGCATAAAATGATTTCCTACTATAAGTGTGAGTAGTTGTTGCTTTAGTTTCAGAAGACCTCCCTCGCTCCTATAAGAGCTAATTTTTGGGTAGGAAGAAGACCCAAGACTAGGTCTGTATAAATTTAGTGAATTGGTCCATGATGCAGCACACAAGGTCCAAGTTGCTCACCAGAGTATTTGCCCTATCAGAATGGCCATGGTTTCCTCATACAAACAATATTTGAGACCATGGATTTTTTTTTCTTTTCATACAATTATAAGCTCTTTTCATGGCCATATCTTCACGTAAGCCATTCATTGAGAAAACTAGGTAATAAAAGTGAAAGAATACTTTATTCTAACTTACACTTAGCTAGAATTATTTAAAAATTTCATAAATTAAATTTAGTTTCCTCCATAATTACATGTAAAAATAGTTTCTAACATCTTAAAAAGAATTTTTTAAAAAAAGTCTAAAATTCTCCCTTTTCCTTTCTAATCCTTCTGCACTGAGATGGTCAGTAATCTGATATAGATTTAACATTTAGCTAGAATTTTTTTTATTAATAGAATTTATTTACAAGTGTCTCAGCCCTTCTTTCTTCTCCCTGCATCATAATGCATCATAGAAAGCATCATCTAGAAGACAGATATGTTAGTACAAATTATGTCTCTCATGTCCTCATTTTTCAGTTCACTCTCAGTTAAGATTCACAAGTTATTCTTCAAGTATTAAATTTGTAGTTGTGTTTGGTGTTCTCTTGGTTCTACTCATTTTGTTATTCATTTTTCCATGTAGTTCTTTCCTGGCTTTTTAGAATTTAGCTTGCTCATTGTTTCTTACAGTTTCTTACAGTATTCCATCACAATCATCTGTCACAACTTGTTTAGCCATTCCCAACTGATGGGCATCCTCTTGATTTCCAGTTCTTTGCCACTTGCTTTGCTAATTTCCCATTATTTGCCAAGGACTGGCTGAAACTTTGGAGTCATCCTTGATGCTTCTGCTTCTATTATTCCTGTTCTAGTTTTATCAGGAGGTTTTTGGAGACGACCATACAAGCCAGTACTGCATAAAACAATAGGCCTTTATTGTATTATTATAGTTTTTGTTTTAAAATAAAATTTATTGCAACAATTATATATATATATATATACACACATATATATGAATAGGTTTCCCTATCTTCTCCAGCCTGGAAGTTTATTATCTTTTCCCCCCAAAACCTTCACCTCTCCCCAACTTTTTTATTACTGATGAGGCACCTTACATCCTCAAGAGTCACCCAAGCTTACCACCTTACTGTTATTTTTGACTGAACCTACCTCATATATCTAGTCTGTTGTCAAATTATGGTTTTTTTTCCTGCCTTCCCAACATCTAGGTAGCCTAGAGGCAGGTAGATGGTCCAGTGGGTAGATCATTGGAAGTGGACACCCTGAAGTTGGGAAGAACTGAATTTAATCCAACTTCAGACACTTTTTTTTTTTTAAACCCTTACCTTCCGTCTTGGAGTCAATACTGTGTATTGGCTCCAAGGCAGAAGAGTGGTAAGGGCTAGGCAATGGGGGTCAAGTGACTTGCCCAGGGTCACACAACTGGGAAGTGTCCGAGGCCAGATTTGAACCTAGGACCTCCCATCTCTAGGCCTAGCTCTCAACACACTGAGCTACCCAGCTGCCCCCCAGACACTTTTTAATTTTGTGATTTTCAGCAAGTCACTTGATCACTCTCTGCCTCAGTCTCCTCAACCGCAAAATGGGGATAATAACAGCACCTACCTCCTGAGGTTATTGCAAGGGTCAAAGGAAAGGCTATTTTGTGAAGCATGTAGCACAGTGTGCTTGGCATTTAGAAAGTATTTTAATAAATGCTTGCTTCTTCCCTTTTCTCATTCAGATAGCTATCACCCCAACAGAGGCCCTCATTACTTCTTACTTGGACTATTATCACAGCTTTCTCATTCATCTCCTTGCCTCAACTCTCTGCCTGTTCCAATTCTTCCTACACTCTGCTGCTGAAGGGATTTTCCTCAAGCACAGGTCTGATGTTTGCTGTCTGATGCTTCATAATCCCTTTTGGGATATTCTTCACAAAGATCCCGGGATGGTTTGTCATTTCCTTCTCCAGCTCATCTAACAGATAAGGAAACTGAGGCAAACAGCATGAAGGGACTCACCCAGGGTCATACCACTGAGCTCTATCCACTGAGCCTACTCCCTGACTATGTTACCCCTTATTCAATTTCCATTAGCTCTCTGATATCTCCAGAATGAAACATAAAGTCCTCTTTTTGGCATTTGGAGTCCTTCACAATCCAGCTGCATCCTAGTTTCATTCCATATGTGCATCACCATCCAGTTTGCTTCCCCAGCCTGACTCCATACCTTTACACCTTCCTTCCTCTCTGCCTGGAATGCTCCCCCTCTTTGTCTCTGTCTCTCAGTTCTCCTAGCTTCTGCCTAAACTGTCCTTTCTCAGGCCTCCTTCCCTCTCCCACCAGGGCCTTCCCCCTGAGATTGCCTTCCATTTTCCCTGCAGGAATCTTGCATGCACGTGGTTATTCATATAGTGGCTCCCCACCTAGAAAGGGAGCTCCTTGAGGTTTTTGCTTTCCTTTGTATGCCCAGCATTTAACATGGCACCTGGCACCCAGTATGGGCATAATAAATGTTTGTTAAAGCAATATTGGAATGAAATTCACTGTGAAAATCTTGGCAATTCTGATCCATACAACCATCCAAGACAGTTCTAAAGAGCTTATGATAAAAAATGGTCTTTGCCTCCAGAGAGAGAACTGAGAGACTGAAGTGTATCTTCTTTTTCTTGCTAAAAAAATTTTTTTTTTGTGCAACATGGCTAATATGGAAGTATGGTTTGTATGACTCTGCATGTATAATGGATCTTTATTTTTTCCCTTCTCAATGTGTGTGGGAAGGGTTGGAGAGAAGGAGAAAAATATGGAATTCAGAATTAAAAAAAACCCCACCAAAAGTCAGATTGACTTACCAGTTGCCTTCATGAGCCTCAGTTTCCTCATCTGTAAAAACATATTTTTAGATCTCTTCCCTTTTCTAGCTCTGAATTCCGGGATGTTTGAGAGGTGATGTGCTTTGTGTAAAAGAGAGAATATACATGCATGCAAAGGACATCATCTGTGAATCAAAAGGAACATTCCATTTGGAAAGTTACCGGGAAAAACAGTTGGAGCTAAGCCAGTGGTGAACTGGGCTTCTGAGCTTTTGGCTTCTGAGAGAGTGGGGGAGAAGAAGCTGAGCTTTTGGCTACGTGTGGCTGATGATGAAGACCTTGAAGCTTTTGCTGACTGACTGCTGAGGTTACCTGGCTGTTTAGAAGAAGAAAGAAGACAGACAGTGGTCCTCATATTTCTCTGACTGACTCTGTGTCACAGTTGTGACAGAACTGCCATTCCCCCAATATCCTCCAAACCAAGGCTCTTTGTAGAGAATAGGGAAACCTATCCCTCTTACTTTATCCTCCATCCTTTCCTGTCTTCCCCAAATAAACCCTTACTTTGAGTTAAAGAAGAGAAAAGAGTATTTTCCCCTAAAGTATCATAGTTCACACTGAGTGATAAGAAAGGAAGAAAGGGGAGGAGAAGCTGAAAGGCTTTTGAAGTGGGAGGAAAAGGGAAGAGGATAAGAAAAACTTGATCCATTAGTCACATAAAGAATCAATATACACCCTCAGGAATTACTATCTATTACATTTGGCAGCTGCAGTCCACATGGCTGGACAGAATAAGTAAAGCCTCATTTTTGTAAAACTGTTTGTAGCAGCCCATGTCCTGGGTGTGTGGTTCACCCACGATCCCTGGAACCAAAGGCTTAACAATTCAGCATGTTTATGATCCATCTGATGGCTTCAACACGGATTTATGTTTTCTGTTACAGATTGCCTTTGTATTGTATCCTCCCAACGGGGGCCCTGAATGGAATCAAACGGATCACGGCAATATCATGTTTCTGACCATATGTTTTTGCTGGCATTATGCATTCACTTATTTCATTCTGGGTGTGAATTATGCTTTTATCACCTGGTAAGTTAACTGTTATTGGCCATTTGGGATCAGTTCTACAGATTACAAGGCACAGGAAGGGTTGGTAATGCTGAGCTCTGATCCATTCAGAGAGCTTTTTATTTTTTTTTAAACTCTTACCTTCCATCTTGGAATCCATACTGTATATTGGTTCTAAGGCAGAAGAGTAGGCAATGGGGGTCAAGTGACTTGCCCAGGGTCACACAGCTAGGAAGTGTCTGAGGCCTGATTTGAACCTAGGACCTCCTGTCTCTAGGCCTGGCTCTCAATCCCCTGAGATACCCAACTACCCCCCATTCAAAGAGCTTTTTAGAAAAATCAATTTATTTAATTAATTAAATTAGAATATTTTCCCATGGTTACATGATTCATGTTCTTTCCCTCCCCTCCTCCCATCCCCCTCCTGAGCCATCAAGCAATTCTACTGGGTTTTACATGTGTCCTTGACCAAGACCTAGTCCCATATTATTGATATTTGCTCTAGGGTGATCATTTAGAGTCTACATCCCCAATCATATCCTCATTGAACCATGTGTTCAAGCAAATGATTTTCTTCTGTGTTTCCATTCAGAGGGTTTTTGACATTAAAATGAAAGTCAAGGGAGAGGAAAGCTGACTGGATGGTTTTTTTTTTTTTTTGCAGAGAAAAATTAACATTAATTTAGTTTAAACCATTAGCTGGTTTAAAAAGGCAGGGGAAGCAAGGTAGCTTGGTGGATAGAGAATGAGGCCTGGAGATGGGAGGTTCAAATCTGACCTCAGACACTTCCTAGCTTTGTGACCCTGAGCAAATCACTTAACCTCAATAACCTCTCCCTTACTGCTCGGTTTTATTTTTTTCTGGCTTACACATGTATTATCATGCAAAACATAGTCCCATATTATCATTTTTGAGAGTAATGTTAGAAAACCAAAACCCCCAAATATAAACCCAGGCAAACTACAGTGAAAATCATTGCTTTCATCTGCATTCTGACTCCAGCAGTTCTTTCTCCGGAGGTAAATAGCATTCTTTGTCCCAAGTCCCTTAAATTGTCCTGGATCATTGCATTGCCAATAATAGCCAAGTCTATCCATTTGAGCATTCCACAATATGGCTGTTATTGCATACACCTTGCCACTCTTTTGCTATAGAATTGATACAGGTGGTAAGGGTTTACAAAAAATGGAGTGAGACAAATCTGGCCTCAGCCACTTCCTAGCTGTGTGACCCTGGGCAAGTCACTTAACCCCCATTGCCTAGCCCTTACCACTCTTCTGCCTTGGAGCCAATACACAGTATTGATTCCAAGATGGAAGGTAAGGGTTTAAAAAAAAAAAAAGGAGAGGGGACTCAGAACTTTCTGAATTCTGTGCCGAAGAGCTTGGATTTTATTTGGTAGGCAATAGAGAGTCAATGAAGATCGCAGCTATTTTGGGAAAGTTTTTCTGGTCACTAGTTACCAATGGGACTCAAGAAATATTTATTGGGTACTTAAAAACACAAAGAGAAGAGGTAGTTCCTGATCCTTTTTTTTTTCCTGTGAATGTCATTAATCAACTGAACTGTCAGTTAGCAAACAATGAATCTTTTTTCTTTATTTGATTTTATTCCATTAGCAAATGCACACATAAGTTTTCCAAAGTTACCTAATTCATGTGGTCTCCCTCCCCTCTTCCCGCCCCCTTCTGGAGCTGACAAGCAATTCCACATACACGCATTATTGCTCAAAACAAGTTAGCAAACAATGACCAAGCATTTACTAAGCACCTACTGGGTGCCAGGCACTGGGCTATTGGTACTGAAGAGACAGAGACAGTGTTTTAGCTGGTGGTTTTAGCAGGTTGCCTATCCTGATGGTAATGGACCACTCATCTTAGCCAGCCAGTGACTTCCAAAAGGAGGGATTTGGAAACATAGAAGATACCAAAGATACCAAAGAAGATGCTCCTTTCCCTCAGTTGCTTTGATGCAAGGGGCACATCTAGTTCAGTCCTCTGGTCATTCAGGGCTTTGATTAATGCCCCCAGCCGACTGAACCTCTCTTGGCATGGCTGAAGCCACAGATTGCTGGTTGGTGTCTCTCTTGCCACCTCCAAAATTAACTGGGAAAGAAGCAGGAGTGGGAGGCAATGGAGGATCTCATGTGAGGAGTAGCAAGGAGCTGTGCCACAGTGGATTGTAGTGTGTGGAGGGGAATATTGTGTAGGAAGCCTGGAAAGGGAAGAGGAGGCCAGATTTATGAAATTCTTTGAATGCCAGATAGAGAATTTTATATTTTATCTTTGAGGTAATCCTAGAGTTGATTGATCAGTGGAATGACATTCCACTGTCTGCCCTGTAGGATTCGTAGGGTGGAAACTCCATCAATACAAACTAGCAACTCATCTGTAATTTAAAGTCCTATAGAGTTGCCTAGGGATGCTGAAAAATCTTTAGTCCTTTTTTGTTTGTTTTTGTTTTATTTAACTTAAATTTTTTTCAATTATATGGAGAGACAATTTTTGATATTCATTTTTGACATTTCAGAATTCGGATTCTCTCCCTCCTTTTCTTCTTTCCCCTCCCCATGGTGGTAAATAGTTTGATGTAGGTTACTTTCATCCAATACCTATTTCCCTATTCCTCATGCCATGATAGAAATCATATATCACACATACAAGAAGAAACTCAGGAAGGAACTAAAATGAAAGATGGCATGCTTTGATCGGCAACGAGACTTTAACATTAACAGCTCCTTCTTTGGCTATGGATAGCACTTTTTTAAAAATCATGAGTCCCTTGGGATTATCTTAGAATTTTATTTTGCTGATAATAGTTTAGTCCTTCACAGATGAAGGGGTTTTAATTCTTAACTCCCCATAAATATAACAGGTCTGAAACCCAATTTGAAGACCCCATACTTCTGTATTTGAGGGAGAAGGTAGAGCATTCAGAGATAGAGAATCAGACAGTAGCCAGAAAATAGATAAAATTGCTTAACAAGTGAATTTTCTTATGCTTTCTTTTTCTTTTTTGACATGGGACTGTTAGTTCCCAGATACTTCGTGAGTGAATGGAGAGAAGTTGCATTGACATTGGCTTTTAACTGAATTTTTTTTTGTCCGAATTTTCTGAAACTAATGTCGTATTGAAAAAAAGTAGTTGTTAAGGGTCTTGATTCTTTTTTTTTTTTAAAGCAACTGAACTTGACCCTTGGAGGAGAGGCAGTATGATACCGTAATTAGAGGCTGATCTTGCAGTCAGAAAAACCTTGGCTCAAGTCTTGTCTTTGATACACACTAGTCATATAACTCTGGACAAGTCATATCTTCTCAGTATCTCAACAATTCTCTAGGAACTGAAGGAGGAGTTGTCAGCCTGCATCCATGGAAGGAATTTATACCTAGGAAGTCCCACTCTGATGAAGTAATAACTCTGGATTGTCATGGATCAAACTATTTGATTTGATATATCCAAAACAAAAATATTCACCATCTTTTCCCTAAAGAAGCCTCCCTTCCAATCTTTCTTTTGTCTTTTTCAGAGTTCTTACTATCCCTGCAAGACATTAACAATTATGATATACTGGAACAGAGAGAAGTTAAATGGGCTTAGAATTCCTACAGTAGAAAAATAAGAGTTACAAATCATGGCTAAAATGCAACTACTCAGCAAGATGGGTCTTTGTTGATGTTTCCATTTATGTTGTTATAGTTCCATGTATACTATTTTCCTGCTTCTGCTTCTTTCACTTTGCTTTAGTTCACATAAGTCTTTCCATGCATCCTTTTAGCTTTTGTGTTATTTCTTAGAGCACAGTTATATTCCACTACATTCCTGTACTACAGTTTGTTTGGCCATGTTCCTTCCCCAATCAATATAGCCCTTGATACTCAGCAATAATAATAATAATAGTAATATAATAATAATTCTTTAATGTAAACACTCTGAAAACTGTTTCTGGCACACCACTGTTTTGGTTGATCTTCCCAGCATTCTTAAGCATTAATACAAATATATTATCCTCATTTAATGATGGAAAAATTGAACCTTGGAGAGGTTAAATGATTTGCCTACAAACACGTGGTCTTAGAGAATTAGACAACATTAACACTAGATGAGATGAATTTATAATGAACACAGTGCCTGGTACATTTTTGTTATATTGTTGAGTTGTTGTGGTCATATCTAACTCTTTGTGACCCCCTTTCTGGATTTTCTTGGCAAAGATATTGGTGTAGTTTGCCATTTCCTTCTTTATTTTACAGATGAGAAAATTGAGGCAGATAGAGTTAAATGATTTACACAGGGCCACATAGGTAGTAAATGTCTGAGGCCAGATTTGAACTCAGCAGGATTAGTCTTCCTGACTCCAGGCCTGGCATACAGTGGGCACTTAATAAATGTTTATTGAACATGTTTATTGAATAGAAAAATTATAGAAATAAAAATGATGCTGTCATTGGTCTTATCTTACACAAGCTAATACATGCTTTGCACTATTAATTTATAAAACAATCTATTAGAGATGTAAATAAAAGGTAATTACAAGGATTCTAAGAAAGCTACAAAAAGCTCCTTGTATACAAGGGAGGAGAGTATGGAAAGGTGGAAAGAATACTGGACTAGAAGGCAGAAGAGTGAATTTCTGTCCCAGATCTCCCACTGATGAGATTTCCCATCTTTCACAATCACCTTGGGAGTACCTTGTTGTGTCTGGATCATCCCAGAATGTCTCTGGGCTTTGTTTTTGTCTTACATCATAGGAGGAGGTTGGACACAATGACTCCCAAAGCTCTACCAGTCTTTATGTCTTTGTAGTTATTCCTCAGGAATGGTGCTTTGTGGACCAGCACCACCCATTTTCTTTTCAACAAATAATACAACCAAATTCGTTTTGGGGTTCCTATAACAGTCACGTTTTATAAGGAAAATACTTGTAGTTTGTATTAGAGCTGAGCCAGGGATGAAATTAGCTGAATTATTCATGGTTCTGCCTACAGCTGGCATCTACCTTCCACTCCATTCACTCTATTCATTCACAAAACTCCAAATACTCCCTCTGAAGCCAAACTGCCCAAGAAACAAAAAAGATTCAGGAGAATAAGAAAGGAAAGGGGTCCCTAGGCTAGACTTTTGTTTCACCTCTCACCCTATTATCAGGGAGAGGGATCGATTTCAACCATCTCTTACCTAGGACCAAGGAGTAACTACTTAGGGAAACAGAATTCATTTAGAATTTGTGTGATTAAAAATCATTGTAATTACTAAACTTGGGTCTGAAGAATCACAGGATCCTAGATTTTGAGCTGTAGACCTTCAAGGCAATCAAGTCTAACATTTTACTGATGAGGAAACTGAGGTCCAGAGAGATTAAGTGACTTGTTCAGGGCCACACAGTTAGTAAGTGTCTGAAGTTGGATTCAAACTCATCATCTTGAGTCCAGATCTTTCTGTATCACTTAACTGTCTCTGTCTATAGGCAAGTTTATTTTTTTGACATTATTTTTTTTTATTTGGTCAATTTCAAACATTATTCCTTGGTAAAAAAAAAAAATATTTTCTATTCCTCCATCACCTCCCCCCAACCCTGCCATAGCCGAGGCGCAATTCCACTGGGTATTACATGTGTCCTTGATCAGAACCCACTTCCTTGCTGTTGATGTTTGCAGTAGGATGTTCATTTGGAGTCTACATCCCCAACCATATCCCCCTTGACCCATGTAGTCAAGCAGTTGTTTTCCTTTGGTGTTTTTACTCCCACAGTTTTTCCTTTGAATGTGGATAGTGTTCTTTCTCCTAGATCCCTGTGGGTTGTTCAGGGTCACTGCATTGCTGTTATAAAGAAGTCTATATCATTTGATTGTACCACAGTGTATCAGTCTCTGTGTACAATGTTCTCTTGGTTCTGCTCCTCTCGTTCTGCATCAATTCCTGG
Source organism: Monodelphis domestica (assembly GCF_027887165.1). NCBI lineage: Eukaryota > Metazoa > Chordata > Mammalia > Didelphimorphia > Didelphidae > Monodelphis > Monodelphis domestica. The sequence continues at coordinate 57,444,294 of NC_077230.1, forward strand.
AGGTTCTTCCAGTTCCCATGGAATGCCTCCAGTTTATTATTCCTTTGAGCACAATAGTCTTCCATCACCAGCATATACCACAATTTGTTCAGCTTTTCCCAATTGAAGGGCATCCCCTCATTTTCCAATTTTTTGCCACCACAAAGAGCGCTGCTATGAATATTCTTGTACAAATCTTTTTCCTTATTATCTCTTTGGGGTACAAACCCAGCAGTGCTATGGCTGGGTCAAAGGGTAGACATTCTTTTGTTGCCCTTTGGACATAGTTCCATATTGCCCTCCAGAATGGTTGGATCAATTCACAACTCCACCAGCAATGAATTAATGTCCCCACTTTGCCGCATCCCCTCCAGCATTCATTACTTTCCATAGCTGTCATGTTAGCCAATCTGCTAGGTGTGAGGTGATACCTCAGAATTGTTTTGATTTGCATCTCTCTGATTATAAGAGATGTAGAGCACTTTTTCATGTGCTTATTAATAGTTTTGATTTCTTTAGCTGAAAACTGCCAATTTATGTCCCTTGCCCATTTGTCGATTGCAGAATGGCTTGATTTTTTGTACAATTGATTTACCTCTTTGTAAATTTGAGTAGTTAGACCTTTGTCAGAGGTTTTTGTTATGAAGATTGTTTCCCAGTTTTTTTATCTCCCTTCTGATTTTGATTACACTGGTTTTGTTTGTGCAAAAACTTAAATTTGATGGAGTCAAAATTATTTATTTTACATTTTGTGATTCTTTTTAAGTCTTGCTTGGTTTTAGAATCTTTCCTCTCCCAAAGGTCTGACATGTATACTATTCTGTGCTCACATAATTTACTTATAGTTTCCTTCTTTATGTTCAAGTCATTCACCCTTTCTGAGTTTATCTTGGTGTAGGGTGTGAAGTGTTGGTCCAAGCCTAATCTCTCCCACACTGTCTTCCAATTTTCCCAGCAGTTTTTTATCAAATAGTGGATTTTTGTCCCCAAAGCTGGGATCTTTGGGCTTGTCATAGACTGTCTTGCTGAGGCCACTTACTCCAAGACTATTTCACTGATCCTCCTTTCTGTCTCTTAGCCAGTACCAAATTGTTTTGATGAACACTGCTTTATAGTATAGTTTGAGATCTGGGATTGCAAGGCCCCCTTCCTTTGTATTTTTTTTTTCATTATTTCCCTGGATATCCCTGATCCTTTGTTCTTCCAAATGAATTTTGTTATGGTTTTCTCTAATTCAGTAAAAAAGTTTTTTGGAAGTTCAATGGGTATGGCAGTAAATAGATAGATAAGTTTGGGTAGAATGATCATTTTTATTATGTTAGCTCATCCCACTCATGAGCAGTCAATGTTTTTCCAATTGTTTAGATCTAGTTTTAGTTGTGTGGAAAGTGTTTTGTAGTTGTGTTCATATAGTTCTGTGGTTGTCTCGGCAGATACATTCCTCAGTATTTTATATTGTCTAGGGTGAATTTGAATGGAATTTCTCTTTCTAATTCCTGCTGCTGAAATGTGTTGGAGTTATATAGAAATGTTGATGAACTATGTGGGTTTATTTTGTATCCTGCAACTTTGCTAAAGTTGTTGATTATTTCAACTAGCTTTTTGGTTGATTCTCTAGGATTCTTTAAGTAGACCATCATATCATCTGCAAAGAGTGATAGCTTGGTCTCCTCATTGCCAATTTTAATGCCTTCAATTTCTTTTTCTTCTCTAATTGTGACTGCTAGTGTTTCTAGTACAATGTCAAATAATAGAGGTGATAAAATGGGCATCCTTGTTTCACTCCTCATCTTATTGGGAATGCATCTAGTTTGTCCCCATTGCAGTTGATGTTGGCTGATGGTTTTAGATACTGCTTATTATTTTTAGGAAAGACCCTTCTATTCCAATACTTTCTAGTGTTTTTAATAGGAATGAGTGTTGTATTTTTGTCAAAGGCTTTTTCTGTGTCTATTGAGATAATCATGTGATTTTTGTTGCTTTGCTTATTAATATGGTCATTTATGTGGATGGTTTTTCAGATATTGAACCATCCTTGCATTCCTGGTATAAATTCCATCTGATCAGAGTGGATAACCCTCCTGATCACTTGCTGGAGTCTTTTTGCTAGTATCTGGATAATTTAAGATTTTTGCATCTATGTTCATTACAGAGATTGGTCTGTAGTTTTCTTTCTCCATTTTTGACCTGCCTGGCTTTGGAATCAGTACCATATTTGTGTCATAAAATGAATTTGGTAGAACTCCCTCTTCACTTATGTCAAATAGTTTGAATAGTATTGGGATTATCTGTTCTTTGAATGTTTGATAGAATTCACTTGTGAATTCATCAGGCCCTGGGGATTTTTTCTTAGGGAGTTCTTTGGTGGCCTGTTCAATTTCTTTTTCTGATATGGGATTATTTAAGAATTCTATTTCTTCTTCTGTTAATCTAGGCAGGTTATATTTTTGTAAATATTCATTCATATGACCTAGATTGCCATATTTATTGCCATATAATTGGGCAAAATAGTTTTTAATGATTGTCTTAATTTCCTCTTTATTGGAGGTGAGTTCTCCCTTTTAATCTATGATACTGTTAATTTGGTTTTCTTCTTTCCTTTTTTAAAATTAGATTGATCAGTACTTTGTCTAATTTGTTTGTTTTTTTCAAAGTACCGGCTTCTAGTTGTATTTATTAGTTCAATAGTTCTATCACTTCTGATTTTTATTAATTTCTCCCTTAATTTTTAGGATCTCTAATTTGGTTTTCTTCTGGGGGTTTTTAATTTGTTTGCTTTCAAGTTTTTTGATTTTTATGTTCAATTCATTGACCTCTGCCCTCCCTAATTTGTTAATATATGAATTCAAGGATATAAATTTTCTCCTGAATACTGCTTTGGCTGCATTCCATAGAGTTTGATAGGATGTCTAATCATTGTCATTTTCTTCAATGAAATTATGAATTGTTCTCTAACCGATTTTGGAGAATTGTATCATTTAATTTCCAATTAATTTTTGATTTGGCTCTCCATGTACCCTTATTGATGATTATTTTTATTGCCATATGATCTGAAAAGGTCGCATTTATTATTTCTGCTTTTCTGCATTTGTATGCCATGTTTTTATGACCTAGTATATGGTCAGACTTTGTGAATGTACCATGTACTACTGAAAAGAAGGTGTATTCCTTTTTATCCCTATTTATTTTTCTCCATATATCTATTAATTTTAATTTTTCTAAGATTTCATTCACATCTTTTACATCTTTCTTATTTATTTTTTGATTTGATTTATCTAATTTTGATAGTGGTAGGTTCAGGTCTCCCACTAGAATAGTTTTACTATCTATTTCCTCCTTCAATGCTACTAGTTTCTCCTTTAGAAATTTGGATGCTATACCATTTGGTGCATACATGTTGATTAGTGATATTTCCTCATTGCCTATTCTCCCTTTTATCAGGATGTATTTATCTTCCCTATCCCTTTTAATCAGGTCTAGTTTTACTTTGGCTTTGTCAGATATCATGATTGTAACTCCTTCCTTCTTTCTATCAGTTGAAGCCTATTAGGTCTTGCTCCAACCTTTAATTCTGACCTTGTGAGTATCTACCCGCCTCAGGCATGTTTCTTGTAGACAACATATGGTAGGATTTTGGGTTCTGATCCATTCTGCTATTCGTCTATGTTTTATGGGTGAGTTCATACTATTCACGTTCAAAGTTATGATTGTCACTTGTGAATTCCCTAGCATTTTGATATCCTCTCCGAGTTCTGTCCTTTCTTCTTTTGTTACATCCTTTTAAACCAGTGGTTTACTTTTAATCAATCCCCCTAATCCCCTCCCTTGATATACTTCCCTTTCTGGTCCCTCCCTTTTTGTTCCCTTCTTTTTTTTTAGGGTCTGTTAATTTTTCTCCCCCCTCTCCTTCCCTCCCCTTTTTGTACTCCCTCACCCCATACCCCCTTTAGTTGTACCTTCTCACTTACCCTGTAGGATAAGATAGAATTCAAGATCCCAATGGATCTAGATGCTCTTCCCCTTTCAGAATTGATTTCACTGAGAGTAAGGTTTAAGTATTACCTATTAGCACTCTCTTCCTCTCCTTTTTTTTTAAACCCTTACCTTCCGTCTTGGAGTCAATACTGTGTATTGACTCCAAGGCAGAAGAGTGGTAAGGGCTAGGCAATGGGGGTCAAGTGACTTGCCCAGGGTCACACAGCTAGGAAGTGACTGAGGTCAGATTTGAACCTAGGACCTCCCATCTTCCTCTCCTTCTTATAAGAGCATTCTTCCCCTTCCCTTCCCATGCGTATCTTTGTGTGAAAAAGGTTATCCTATTTATTTTATTTCTTCAAGTTTCTCTTTGTACCATCCTCGATCCCCCTCCCCTTTTTCTTTTTTTTTGCATATCATCTTATGACCCTTAATGCCCCAATCTTTTCCTATGAGTGTTTCTTCTAATTACTATAATAATGAATACAATTTTTGAGAATTACAAATAACAGTTCCCCCATATATAAATATATACAATTTGATCTAATTGTAGCCCTTAAAGAAGAGAGTTTGAATAAAAAAACATTTTCCCCTTTTCCCTCTCTTATTTGCCTTTTCATGTTTCTCTTGAACTTTGTGTTTGAATATCAAACTTTCCACTTAGTTCTGGTTTTTTCTTTACAAACGTGGAAATCGTCTATTTTGTTGAATGCCCATACTTCCCCCTGGAAATATATAGTCAGTTTTGATGGATAGGTGATTCTTGGTTGATGGCCCAGTTCTCTTGCCTTGCTGAATATCATGTTCCAGGCCTTGTGGTCCTTTAGTGTGGAAACTGCCAGGTCTTGTGTGATCCTGATTGGTGTTCCTTTGTATCTGAATTATCTCTTTTTGGCTTCTTATAGAATTTTCTCCTTACCTTGAAAGCTCTGGAATTTGGCATTTACATTCCTGGGAGTTGTCTTTTGAAGATTTAGTGTAGAGGATGTTCTGTGAACTCTTTCAATGTCTATTTTGCCTCCTTGTTCAAGAACACCAGGGCAGTTTTCTTGGATGATTTCTTGTAATATGATGTCAAGATTTCTGTTTATTTCTGGCTTTTCAGGTAGACCAATGATTCTCAAATTGTCTCTCCTTCCTCTGTTTTCCTGATCTGTTACCTTGTCAGTGAGATATTTTATGTTTTCTTCTATTTTGTCAGTCTTTTGACTTTGCTTTATTAATTCTTGCTGTTTTGCCAGATCGTTGTTTTCCAGTTGCTCAATTCTGGTCCTTAAGGCCTGGTTTTCTGCTTCAATTTTTTTTTATTTTCTCCTATCATTTTTTGATTTTCTCTTTGAACCATTTCCCACTTCTCTTGCCAGAAGGCTTCCATCTTTTTGATAAGCTCCAATTTAAATTCTTCCAGGGCTTGTGGACAGTTTCCATTTTTTAAAAAGGTTTTGTCTGTTTTTGCGTTTCCTCCCATATTTCCTCTGTAGCCTGGGTTTTTCCTTTGTAAAAATTTTTGAGGGTCCCTGCCTTTTTTTTTTCTTGGAGAGTGTATATTGGTCCTGTGTGCAATTTGCCATCACGGTTGAGGTTTTCCCTTCCCTTTTTAGTCAGAAATCTGAGTGAGATGGGCAGGTTCTCTGTGTATGGAGTCAAGGAGCAAGGATTTTGCCTGCAGCAAGCTTTCAAATCTCCGTAGCCTCTGCTGTTCGCAGCAGTGGGGAAGCACCCACGGTCTGCATTACCCCTCCCACTGACGTTTCAGGTGTATCTGCTCTCAGGGGTAGATTGTTGGTGGTTTTAGTCCGCTCCCAAGGACCTAGAAGTGCCCCTTGCTCACTCGCTGATTCTGGCATGTGCTGGCTCTGACTCTGGCTCTGTAAGTGGGGTTGGGGAGTGTAGATTGGGTCACATTTGGCTGGGAGCTTTTTCACCCCCTTATACTGTGGAAATGCCCAAATCCCACGTACCTTCAATGTTGCACCCTACTGTAGAGTTGGTCCATTCTTATGAGAATTTTTTTTTTTGTCTTTTGAAGTAGTCTATATTGGTGTGTGCTGGGGAGAGGAAGCATCCTGAGTCTACACTGCTGCCATGCTTACCCGAAAGTCAGGTTTATTCTTTATTTAGTGGGAAATAGGGAGGCATTTGAGGGTTTTGATGAGAGGAGAGGCATAATCCAAGTGTTGTATTAGAATTATTTGGACAGCAGTATGAAGGATGGGTTGGAGAGAAGGTAGATGTAAGACTTCCTTCTTAAGAGGCTATCATAATGGTCCAGAGAATTTCTTTTCAGATGAGGGTCTTAAGGAATGTGTTTTTCTTGGTAGAGGAATAGAGAGGAGAGAGCTTGCTGAGGTAGTCTTCACACATGATGACTTTGAGGAGAAGGAAAAGCCAACAGTGACTCTGAAGTTTGGGCTTGGGCTGATGGGGGTTTCCTCTCTGGTGGAGTGAGGAGGAGAAGCAGACCCAAGAGGGAATGGGATGGATTCAGTTTTGGATATGTCGAATTGAGGCACTGTCAGGCACTATGTCTAGGTGGAGCTACCCTGCAAGCAGCCAGATGTCCTACAAATATCTGGGAATGAATGAATGAATGAATGAATGAATGAACACATGAAAAAGCATTTAAGCACTTATGCACCAAATGTCAAAGAAATATTAAAGCAAAAATAATCCTAATAGGGAAGAAACTAGATGTAGGGCAGAGGAGAGAGAGGTAGATTTTGGTCTAGAAAGTTATAGAGATGGTAAATGGGGCCATAAGAGAGAAGATATATGTATGTATGTGTGTGTGTGTATATATATATATTTTTTCCCAGGAGCAATGAGTTGGTTTTCATTTTTTTTAATCCCTTACCTTTTGCTTAGTATGTATTGGTTCCAAGGCAGGAGAGTGGTAAGGGCTAGGCAATGAGGGTTATGTGACTCACCCAGGGTCATACAGCTGGGAAGTATCTGAGGCCAGATTTGAACCCAGGACCTTCCATCTCTAGGCCTGTCTCAATCCACTGAGCCACACAGCTGCCCCCAAATGAGTTGGTTTTGATGATGATTTCAGAACTGGAAAATGGATAGTGCTCCATAAAAAGGATAGTGGTAAATATAAAGATGTGGAAGTCATTTATATCATAAAAATGATTGTAGTCATGGGAGTTGATGCTATTTCCCAGTGTAGAGAGACAAGGGGATTAATAACAGTCCAGTTTAAGGGGGAAAGTGAGGGGGAACAAAAATTAAGACAGAGAAGTAGGCAGTGAGCCATGTCTATGAAGGCCAAGGAGAAAGAGCTGACCCAAAGGAGGGGGTGGCAAAATGAAAATGATTGTTCCACTGTCTGCTGTTTTGGATTACTCTTTTAAATTGCAAAGTTAATATTTTATTTTTAAAACTATAATTCATTCTTTTTTTTCTTTTCTTTTCTTTTTTTTATTAAACCCTTACCTTCCGTCTTGGAGTCAATATTGTGGTTTGGCTCCAAGGCAGAAGAGTGGTAAGGGCTGGGCAATGGGGGTTAAGTGACTTGCCCAGGATCACACAGCTGGGAAGTGTCTGAGGCCAGATTTGAACCTAGGCCTCCTGTCTCTAGGCCTGACTCTCAATCCACTGAGCTACCCAGCTGCCCCTGTAATTCATTCTTAATTAATTCCTTTGATTTGATTCATAATGCTCCCAATTCAAACCTGTTTATGTCTAATGACAAATTATTCTTTCTCCTCAGGTTAATTGGATCAAAACTTAAGAAGACATTTCCTGCTGATATGAGATTGCTAAAAAACACTGAACGAGACCAAGAATCAGAAGAAGAAATATAATTTTGCTCAGTGCCCCTATTTTTCCAGTTAGACATCTTACCCTTAGGTTGATCTTCACTTGATGTCTGTAAACATAGTTTGTCTGTGTTTGTGTCATTATTCTTGTTCTCCTTTATGCGACTAGCCTCCACAGTAAAGGTCAGCCTCCAAGATAGTTTATCTTGTTCTTTTATGCCACTGGCTCTGTAAGGGTCAGTCAGCGTACTGTATTCTCTCACCTTGCTACAGAATTTCTATGTGTTTGCTTTTGAGAGTGGTTCACTTTGCACTTTAATCATAGAATCTGAGGGTTAAATGGCATTTACCTGACTATTTAGTCCATCTTCCTAATGTTTGATGTTGTTGCCCATGGAAAAAGATGTATATTATTTTGAGACGGGCTTTGATTATTTGAGCTAAACTTGCAACCATTTGTAACTTAATAAACATGGAATATAAAGGAAGCATGGTGGAGTGGATAGCACTCTGGTCTTGGAGCCAACAAGACCTGGTTTTGTGTCCCACCTTAGACATAAACTGCCTATGTGACCCCGAGCAAAGTCTCTTTAACCCCTCAGTGCCCTGGACACTTCTCTAAGCTTGTAACACGGAGAAAGTGCTGATGGGCCTTGGTAGAAGGAGCTTCCTTATCCAAGAGTACCTAAGAGCTTGCAGATCCAGGCATGATCTCCTCTCCTAAATGTAGCATTAATGTAGCCTCCGTGCTAACAAGGCAAAGTCGTTTGGAGCAGAGATGTTGCCTCTTTATTGCCAGCTATCCACTCTATCATCTGTTGGCCGTAGATTGAACCCAATGGAGATAACACGACATTCTCAAAAAATAGCACCATAGGTTGACGTGTGTTTAAATTTATTTGTGTATTAAAAAACAAAACATGGCCTCCATTTCTATGTCTTCTTGGAGTAGTATTTAAGTCAGTTCCATGAGGTGAGAGAAGGAAGCTGACTGAAGGAGGATAAACCCTTCTTGGTCACTCCAGTGCTAGAGCTGCTTTGTGTATAAATTTGCCGAGGCTCGGGGACACAAGTTCGAGACATTTTATTTGACTTCATTTTTCCATGCCCTTGATCTTCGAGGGATTGACCCACCATCATCCCAAGTGTCGCCATGAACTGGGGATGTTTTCCAAATCAGGTCTTCCCTCTGGTTCTGTGGACCGTGGACAAGAGGGAAAACAGGTAAAGTCTAAGAAGGCTATAAAGGTGTGGAAGTTAGGAAGGACTTTAACTTGAAGGGCTCTGCAGTGACCAAGGCTGGGGATGAGGGATTGAGTAATTGCTGCGGCAGTCCTTCATTGTGGAGAAAAGAAAGGAAGCTTATGGACAGTCTCAGGAGGAGGAAGACATTTCATAACTTCACATCTCAAATTCCAGACCTCCCAACAAGCCTGGAAGTCGGCCATCGTCACATATGTACCGCCTTGATGCTGGATGGAGAGGAGATGATTCAAGTCAGTGGATCAGATGCACTGTCAAACTCACAAAATATTTTTTAACTGAGGATTTAGAAAGAACAAACATAGGGCAGCTAGGTAGCTCAGTGGATTGAAAACCAGACCTAGAGTTGAGAGGTTTAGGGTTCAAATTTGACCTCAGATACTTGTTAGCAATGTGACCCATGTCAAGTCACTTGACTGCCATTACCTAGCCCTTAAACTCTTCTGCCTTGGAACCATTAATCAGTATCAATCCTGTTATAAGGGTTTTCTAACCCTTATTGATTATTGGTATTGGATGGTATTATCACTCTATTTTCCTGTGTTGATAGGTGGTTGTTTTGAATGTTGGAAAAGATGGCATCCCAAAATCTTAAAAATTCTGGCTCAGGCCAGCTTATAAGAACTACTTATTGGAAGTATTTAAAAATTTGGAAAAAGGGAAAGAAAAAGGAAACAAGTAAGAATATATTTATTCTAAATCTAAATCTTCTAACTGTACCTCATAGGGTTTGCAAGAATCTGCTTCTCCTTGATACCAATCAAGGCTAACTTAATCTTCCTATGATCTCTATTAACCCAATTTCTATCTATTCTAAAACTAAAAAAATTACAAATTTTAACAGTGGGAAAGAATTGATTTTTTTCCTGCTGATTAGATGGGCAAAACCAGCAAGCCAACATCTTCTAATCTTTGCTCCCTTTTGCCACCACTGGCAAAGCAGTGATATTTCACCCCAATCTTCTCCTTACTTGGATAACTCTCAAGTAGAAATTTTACCAGATGTTCTCCAATTTCTAACTTTTTGAGCCAGAACACTCTGGAACCTCCTTCCTTGAATCAGGATAGACCAATAGAGAGTGTATGAGAGTTCAATGGTTTCAACTGTCCCTTTCAAGAACGTCTGAGAGATTCTTTTTATTTCCCATGATCCTCTCTTGAAAATTCTATTTTAAAGAAATCCGCCTTTTCCCAAATTTCTATATTTATCTATTGCAACAATCCTATTTCCTAATTAACCATTAATTAACTCTTAATGAACAAATATTCTATTACAATCCTAAGACAGAAGGCAAGGATAAAAAAATAATAGATACAAACCTATATTTATGCACTAATCCTGAGAGTTGTTCCAAGATAATTGGTCCAAGGAACAACTTGAATATACACATAATAAAAAAATCATGTAGATACTCATCAGGGTATTTGGAAAATCAGGACACAGTAATCCTTTTCTTATTTTGTGTCATGTGACTTTATCAGCCAAGTTCCATGATTTTGACTTATTTGAATTCTATAAGTGTTTTCTGGTGTTGTCCAACTCTAGCCTCTGAAACAAACAGTAAATTCAAACCGTACTGTAGTAGTTTTGTGATTGTTGGTTAGATTTTTAAGAAAGAATATTTAATGAAATAACGTTGAATAAATAATACTGCCGGCTTGAGCTTAAATAATAGACATTATAGTAACATATTTTAGTAACATGTATTAAAACCCTTTCATCTTAGAATCAATACTGTTTATTGGTTCTAAGGCAAAAGAGTGGTAAGGGCTGGGCAATGGGGGTCAAGTGACTTGCCCAGGGTCACACAGCTAGGAAGTGTCTGAAGCCAAATTTGAACCCTGGACCTCCTGTCTCTGGGACTGGCTTTTAATCCACTGAGCCACCCAGCTGCCCCAACATATATATTTTTTGAGAGCAAAAGGTAAATAAGGCATCTCTGCTGGTCCTTAGATCACCCTAAGGTCTTGAAAGGACCTTCAATTATCTCTAAGAGTGGTCCAGTCCCCTCCTTTTATTGGCCATAATAATAACACTGAATTCTCTTAATTGTTTCATATAAGTTTTGTTTTGCCTTCCAATCACATATTAGCTTTTTGAAGGCAAGGACCATAGTCTCTTACATTTATATAGTTCTCTGCATGTTTTATACCTTGATGATTCCATTTTAATCTCTCAGCACCACTGGGTGATAGATAGGAGAAGTATCGGAGGCTCCAACCTTCTCAGTTGACCATACTTAAGGTCACATAGCTAGTAAGTGGAAGAGCTGGGCTATGGACTCAGGGCATCTGATTTCAGATCTACTGTTCTTTCAGCATCGTGGAGTGGGAAAAGTGCCCAAAGCTCCTTTGTGCCCCTAGATGCTTACTGATGATTTATGAAGCCATACTGTGCCATACCTCACTCCATTACAGCAAATGAATGAGTTACAGACTCTCCTCACCTTGGGGCCTCCAGGGACTCAGGAGTTCAGAGGAATTCCAGCCCAAACTTGGAGAAAGGCTTTGGAGAATCCTAGGCAGCAACAGCTGAAGAAAAGAGAGGTCCCTCCTGAGGAGGAAACTACTAGCAGCGGCATAGTAGAGATGACCACAAAGGAAGAGCCAGGATTTGTCCCCGGAAGGCTTTGTAGCTTTGAGCACCCAAGTGACGCTGGTGATTCCATATTTCCCGATTAAGCATGTTCCCTATTTATATCCATTCATGTGTATTCCCTGCACATGTTCCTGTCTTATGGCCTCTCCACTGGTGGTGCAGTACCCTGTGGCAGAGTGTACATCTGTGTGCACAGGAGGTGAGGGAACCATCCTTTGTTTCTTATTTTGTAATGCTGTTTGATTAAACTTCCTTTGATTTGAATTCATGGGTCCTCTGGTTGGCCAGGTAAAAACAGATGCTAAAAAAAAATCCTAAAAAACCAAAACAAAGCAAAAAAAAAAATAACAGACTTTGGTGAGGGTGAGTGAGCTACACTTTTGAGGGCATGCTCTTTCCTCGTGTCCTCAACCTACAATGTGTGTACATGGTTGGCAGGGAGAAGGACATGCCACATAACTATCAATCCATATCCATTCATATCATTTTAACTTGCTATAGACATCTATAGAATGGGGTCCATTTGGATGAGATATTTCCAAACAGCTTCAGGCACTGATTCGCATGGGGTTGTAGGAAGTCAGCACCATGGGCCAATGATGCTTTTGATGGGCTGTTGGCGGCTCTGGTGGGAACAAACAAAATTGGTGCCTGTCGAAAATGAAAAACTGAAGAACCAAAGGGAGAAAGAAGAAATCCCCAAATCGAATGAATCTTTACTGATTCAGGTCTTCTGGTAAGATTGACCATGTTTAAAGGGAAAAAAAAGCTTTGTAAAAAATGAAGTTCTATATGAATAATAACTATCATATGAGTTAATATAGTAAAGTACTTTACAACCTTAAAAGGCTTTGTAAGTGTTTTATTATTGTTATTGTTATCTGGGAAAGAAAGCCTTCAGTAAGTGGGAAGCTGAAATTCTGCTTAGACACAGGCTAAATACATGTTTTATTCATAGTCAAAAGACTAAAGGTTTTAATTTACAAGAAATCAATCAGCAGCTAGAAAAAGGCCTATTTCACTGAAAAGATCAAAGCATTCTGGGCCTTGAAGAGTAGGGATGTATGGGGGGGGGGGGGAGGAATGTGATAGAAAAACAAAAGGTTTCAATAAAAATAAGATAATGTGAACAAAATAAAATCAAAGCCCTGTCCTGCCCGGAGCTCCTTTGACTCTCCTCCTGCCATACTTCAGAACTGAGTGTCTTCCCCCCATTCTCTACTTCCTTCCTATATTATACCTCTCCATGGACTCCTTGTCCTCCACTTGATCCCTTGAAGTGGGTAGTCCACAAAGTTCTGTCCTTGGCTCTCAACATTGGCTTTATCCTTTAATACACTGACTTCAACCATCTTCCTTAGCTTGAGGAGAGAAGACATTGGGTGAGGAAGATGGCAAAAATGAAATATGGTTAAAAGTTTGTATATGGAGGTAGACCTAGACTCATTCTCCTTGACCTTGATAGGCCCAGATTTAAAAAAATTGAGGCACACTATAAATACTTTTAAAAATTGGAGTTGTTTATTAAAATCAGGGATTTTAATTGAGACATAATTTAATTAAAACACCATTAAGATAAATATAAATGATAACCTTGAAGAGATGAAATTCAACTTAATTGTGAAGTGGGAAGAAAAACTGCAAAGAACAAGAAGTAATAGAAAAGGAAGTGGAGAAAAAGATTATAGACATATTCCTAGGAATTTAAGAAAATTGGACCAATAAAGGATTATGCTATGAGGCGATATCAGGGTCAGGAGAAGTTATTTTTTATGATGAGAAGACTTGGCATGATGGTATTTTGCATTTTTCTGCACACTCATGACATTTTCTGAGAGGCAGCATCAAGTCAAATCAACTGGAATTTATTAAATATCCATAATGGGCCATGCACTGTGCTAAGGATTCAGGATACAAAGAGAGGCAAAAAATAGTCCCTCCTCTTAAGAAGCTCACATTCTAATGGGGCAGATACTATGTAGACATATTTACAAATAAGATATATATATAAAGGATAAACTAGGGATATTGTCAGAGGGAAGGCATTAAGATGAAGGATTAAAATTGAGTGATACAGTAGAAAATAGACTTTGGAGTCAGGAAGACCCAGACTCAAGTTGGGCCTTTACTAAGTGTCTCTCCTTTCAATGAATGTCCCAGGCAACACTCCAAGACTATTAGTTACAGAGAAGGTACTCATCTTTGTTAGGGGGAATTCTTCTCCAGGAACTTCTCATAACAGTGAAATTATAGGACGTCCCCCCCTTTTAAAAAAAGTTTATTATTTTTTAGGGTTACATCTGAGATCCAAGCTCTTTCTTTTTCTCCTTTCCTCCCAACCCTGTGCTGTCGACAGTCAGCATTTGACATATATGTACATATATGTGAAACTACACAATTCTATGCAGTTCCATATATCAGTTTTTTCTCTAGGAATGGATAAAATCTTCCTTCACAGAGCCTTTGAAGTTGATTGAAATAGTCATATAACTTAGAATGATCTTAGCACAGGAATGGTTTAAAAAAAAGGAAAAAAAGGGGTATTTCATACTTTACATTAATAGATACTAATTGTGAGTAGAAGTAAGGTCTCACTTGCCTCTGCATAAAACCAAGAGATGGAATCTTAGTTCTGCCCTTTGTCTCTGAATTATGTTCCCATGCCAGGATAAGTCATCATGCTTTCAATTCAATTTTAAAATCATGCGCCTTCAAAAATTTACTCCAATGCATTTGTGATCTCATTGACTTGGATGTTTGCTCCAGTGATACATATCCAATCCCATTCTTGCCTACCATCTTGTGCAATTCTTCTCTATGTCCTCCCACATGTCTGCCACATGCTAGGGACATGCTTTATTTTCTCCTGATATCACTAGTGTATCACTGATACACTTAAACAATCCCTCTCTCATCCATTGCCCTTGTCAGGTGATCGTTCCTTTCTGGTACACATTTCTTTGATAACATTCTTCGCTCCTGTTCCTCAAGTTCTGCGTCTGTTATGTGTTGCAGCCTGCTCCCACTCACCATGCACTTCTCCACTCTAGTTGATGATGGTCATTTTCTTTATTCTTTAAAAAATTTTTTATTTATTTAGAATATTTTTCTTATAATTATATGATTTCTGTTTTTTCTCCTCTTCCCTCCCCACTTCCAGAGATGACAAGCAATTCCAATATACATGTGTCATTGTTCAAAACCTGTTTCTATATTATTAATATTTGCAATAGAATGATCATTTAAAGTCAACATCCTCAATCATATACTCATAGAACTATGTGGTTGATCATATATTTTTCTTCTACATTTCTGCTCCCACAGTTCTTTCTCTGGATGTGGATAGTGTTCTTTCTCATAAATTCCTCTGGATTTTCCTAGATCGTTGCATTGCTGCTAGTAGAGAAGACCATTATATTAGATTGTACCACAGTGTATCAGTCTCTGTGTACAATGTTTTCCTGGTTCTGCTACTCTCATTCTGCATCATTTCCTGGAGGTTGTTCCAGTTTCCATGGAATTCCTCTACTTTATTATTCCTTTGAACACAGTCTTATTACATCACCAACATATACCACAATTTGTTCAGCCATTCCCCAATTGAAGGGCATCCCCTCATTTTCCAATTTTTTGCCACCACAAAGAGCGCTGCTATGAATATTCTTGTACAAGTCTTTTTCCTTATTATCTCTTTGGGGTACAGACCCAGCAGTGCTATGGCTGGATCAAAGGGTAGACAGTCTTTTGTCGCCCTTTGGGCATAGTTCCAAATTGCCCTCCAGAATGTTGGATCAATTCACAACTCCACCAGCAATGCATTAATGTCCCCACTTTGCCACATCCCCTCCAGCATTCATTACTTTTCATAGCTGTCATGTTAGCCAATCTGCTAGGTGTGAGGTGATACCTCAGAGTTGTTTTGATTTGCATTTCTCTGATTATCAGAGATTTAGGACACTTTTCCATGTGTTTATTAATGGTTTTGATTTCTTTGACTGAAAATTGCCTGTTCATGTCCCTTGTCCATTTATCAATTGGAGAATGGCTTGATTTTTTGTATAATTGGTTTAGCTCTTTGTAAATTTAGGTAATTAGACCTTTGTCAGAGGTTATGATGGTCATTTTTAACACAATTTATGCTTCACTTGATGTTTCTGCTCAGTGTCTTTGAACAATGTTATTGATGCTCCTCAAGATGGCAGGTTGGGCAGGAGCAGAATAATTTGGCTCTCTCATCACTACTATAGAAAAGATTAAAGCAAAGATCTCTAGGCTAGGCAATGATCAAGAAATCCAAGGAGAAACTTCAGTAGGTGTATTTTCTCAGCTGAAATCTGCACAGAGACAGCCAGAAATCTGCAGGCCCCAGGGAAGGGGTCTAGATAGAATAGTCCCACTAGGAGTAGAACTCATGGAAGCCTTTGAGCTCAGGCAATAGGGACAAGCCTGGCCTAAAGCTACGTACAAGGAGCAAGAGATTGGGACTTCAGAATAGGGTTTGGCCAAGAAAGCCTGGAGCCTGAAAGTAGGTTGCTCTGATTCTCAGCTGGGGCTCAGAAGCCTCCAGGACCCTGACAAGGAGGGTACCCTGGGGAAAAAAAAACAAAACAAAACACTACAGTGTTTCCCTAGTGTAAGCTGCATGGAATAAACCATTTGTGCACTTCCCTGACCCAGGTTGTTTCAGTTACACCAGCCCTCTGCAGGCTGCCCTGTACTTTACAGGCATATACAGGGATAGCCTGGGTATGCCATCTGTATTTCTTGTTCCAATGTATTTTCAGAGCATATGGTAATTTCCAAGTCTGTCACTTGTTGGATGTTATTAAACACAAGAGTAATTTCAGTTTCCATCAGTTGGAGAGAACTGTCCTAAATCAAAGTTCTTTTTTTTCTTGGCCTTTTATCCTTTTTCTGAATCTGACTTGTAGCCTAATTATTTGGGGGGGGGGCTGTAATCCCGATTGTAAGAGTCATAAGATATGTTAAAGGGATCTTCTTAATCTCTCCCTCTGTCTCCTTAAGACTCTAGAGAGCAAGATTTCTAAGTAGATCAGAACTGACAGGAGTCAGTGAGCCAGAGCTGAAGATTTTACATTACTAGGGAGAAAAGGATTGAGGAGAGGAAATAGCTGGCCCTCTGACAGGAAGTTAGGGGGGACAGTTGGTCAATGAAGAGATAAAGGAAGCAGCCTGACAGTTGAAGGTCTTTTGCCTCTGGGATCTCTAGAGAGCAGAAGGTCTGTCTCTGAGGCAAGGATCTGCTGTCAGTTGGCTACTGACAGTTGGGCTGCTATAGAAAACTAATTGAAGGAGTGAGTGAGTGGTGGCTGTCTATTATTTTAGGGAGTTAGGTCGTTAGTAAATCATTTATGGATAGTGTAGGTTAGATAGGCCTGATGTTCCAGGCAGAAGAACCTATCCTGAGAAGACAGTTAGAGATAGTTTTAGGAAATTTTAGGTAGTATTAGGAATTTTAGGCATTTTTATAGGGTCTAAGATCAATCATCTCCTTTTTTTCTATCTTTCTATCTGTACTTCTTTCTTAAACAAAATTTCTGTTAAACTGTTCTCACTTTGTCGACCTCCTTAGTCTAATCTTTACAGATCATAGATGTCATAGAATCATTAAATCTAAATTAAATCTAAATTAAATGATTTAAGAGTTGAAAGAGACTCTAGAAGACATTGAATCTAACCCTCCATTTTAAAGAAAACTGAAGCAGAGACATTAAATAACGTGCCCAGAGTCACACAGCTGGTTAAGTATCTGAGGAGGGATTTGAACTTCGGTCTTCCTGATGTCAAGGCTCACTAAAGTCTCACTCCATTCTGTCTTCCCCAGAAATGTCTACTATCCTTTGACTCATTTGAAGTTCTGTTTAATGAATTGTCAAGGTTACTGAATTCTCTTCCACAAATAAGAAAATGTAACCTCCCTTTTGGATTCAGACAGTTTCCAGGCAAGTACATAGTGACCTCTTGTGGTCAAGCCCATTAGGGAAGGAGGAAGAAAAGTAGCTGTGAGCATTTATAAAGGGAAGGAATGGGAAGCCTTGTGCTGTGGAGGGGAGGTTCTTTGGTGGTGACTGCAATAAAGCGTTTGGAGGCCCCTGCTGACATTCAAGTCTTCATCTATCTCTACCTTATGCTTCTGGAAGCCCATAAAACATGGCCTGATCTAAAGACTGGTGAGGTGAGGAACTGCACTGCTTATGGGTAGCTATTGCCCTCTCGTGGTTTGAGAGGGATTTGGTGAGGCTGTGCTAGAGGGGAGAGAATTATCCTAATAAGATGTAGGCTCCTGGGTTCCAGGGATTTAAAACAGTTTCTTTTGAAGCAAATATGTGTCTTTTTAGGAACAAGCAAGGCACCTTCTATATGGCAAGAATTTGTTTAACCATTTGTAGAACTGAATTACTTTCCATGGTTTCTTACAGTCTCTCTGAGGCTGCGAGGCATTACTGATGCCTATCTAGTTAATCAATCAATCAATCAATATTTGTCGTCTGTTAAATGCCAGACATCATGCTAAGCCTTGAAGATGCAAAGAAAATAAAAAATAATCCCTGCCTTTGAGGAGCTGACAATCTGATTAGGGTTGGGGATGGAACAAGGTGCAAAAAACTATGTGCAAACAAGCTCTCTACAAACTAATTTGTAAATAATCAACAAAAAAGGGAAGGCACTAGAATTAGAAGCTTCTTGTAGAAGGTAGAATTTTAGATAGTGCTTGAAGGAAGCCATGGAAGACAGTAGGCAGCCTGGAGTGGGGAGTGCATTCTAGGCATGGGGAAGAGCCAGTGAAAGTGAGTCAGGAGACTGGAGTATTTGTCTGAGGAACAGTCAGGAGGTCAGGATCACTGGATGTCAGAGTACCTGGGGGATGGAATGCTATAAGATGTAAGAAGACCAGAGAACTAGGATGGAGCCATATCATGAAGCACTAAGTGCTAAAAACACTGAATTTTACATTTGCCCCTGGATGGGATAGACCCAGGAGTGTAACATTGTTAGGATAACTTGGTGGTGCAGTGGATACAGTGCCAGGCTTGCAATCAGGAAGATTCATCTTCATGAGTTCAAATACAGCCTCAGAAACTTACTAGCGGTGTGACCCTGGGTAAATCACTTAACCTTGTTTGCCTCAGTTCCTCATCTGTAAAATCACCTGGAGAAGGAAATAGCAAACTTCTCAAGCATCTTTGCCCTTTCCCTCTCTGTCCCTCTCACTCTCTGTCTCTTTCTGTCTCTCTCCCCCCACCCCCCAGAATCATGTTTTCTTAAAGCACCCCGTGCACTGCTGTGCATCCCAGGAATCTGAGCCCCCTAAGCAGGAGCTACTCTTTGATATCTTGATGGAACCATTTTCTCATCAACAGACAACAGCATTTATTAAAAGGTAGAGATGAAGTAGAAAGAGTGCTGTATTTGGAGTTTGAGGACATGGATTAAAATCCTCAGTTTTTCTGGGGTGAGGGCTTGCCAAGCCCTTTTCAGGACCACTTTCCTCCTTTGGTGCCCACCTGTCCCCCAGCTTTCATCTGTAGTTCCAGGAAGCTATAGTGTGGGCAGTGGCCACATCCATGGGCTAAACCAGATTGAGGGTAATCCATAGACCTCAAATTCATCAGTGAATTAGGAGGATTCAACCCCAAGCACATGAAGACTTCTCCTTGCAGAATGGGTGGATGAGAACAGTTTGTTCCAATGATCCAGTGGTTCCAGAAGGTGACTGAAGCAGTCACTGTAGATAGCATAGAGCTTAGTTAGACAGCAGAGAAGCCAATGGTCTATCCACTGTATCTTGGGCTATCTCCAGTGGTCCTGACACCAAACTTGGATGACTGGAAGAGAGAGTGAGGCTGATGATTCTGTGCAACTCTGCCTCACTTAAATCCAATTCATGGACAAGTAAAGACATCCCCCCAAGATGTCATTAGTTCTCTTCAGAAAGGACAAAAACCAACCTTGTGACCCTGGGCAAGTCACTTAGCTTTATGGGACCTCTGTTTCTTCAACTACAAACTGATAGGTTTGAACTAGATAACTGTGAGGTTTTCTTCTGGCTCTAAATCTATGAACTTCTATATTCAAGGCTCTGTGCTAAGTGATGATGATATAAAGGTCCTACCCCTTGTCCCCCCAAAAAAGAGAAAAAGAAACAGTCCCTTCTCTTGTGGAACTTATATTTTACTTGTGTTCATTACTGACAAACACACTTTGTGTATTCATTCTAATTACAACAGGTAATGATCACAATTAGCTTGATACCTTTTCACCCTATGAGATACTTCTCTATGACCTCCTGTAAATCCTCTAAAAGGAGACCAATGGGACCCTTGAGCTATCTGATTATTCCTTGTCCTCACTACATGAAAAGGAGTGGCTAGGGGATAGACCTTTATTAAAATGCCTACTATGTGCCCTGTGAGATAGGTGCTATTATCATCCCTTTTATAGTTGAGAAAACCAAGGCAGAAGTTAAGTGACTACTCCAGAGTCACAAAGTTGGATTTGAACTCAAATCTTTCTGACTCCGCATTCAGGAGTCAGGGTCACTTAACTGCCTCCTATCAGTCTACATAACTTTTTAGTTCTCTATTTTTTTGTTAAGTTCTCCTGTCTATTCTTTGGAAAAGTGTTGAAATCTATGCATGCCCACCATATACTAACCGTTTCACTGTCCTCTGGGGACCTGCAACTTTTATTCTTAAATGCAGTATTCTATGACTTGTAGCCATATCAACAGCAGTGGAAGAATATTAATATTTTAAAACATAGTTT
The DNA here is from genome assembly GCF_027887165.1 of Monodelphis domestica. NCBI lineage: Eukaryota > Metazoa > Chordata > Mammalia > Didelphimorphia > Didelphidae > Monodelphis > Monodelphis domestica. The sequence goes on from NC_077230.1 coordinate 57,464,661, forward strand.
TTGATTCAGGGATAAATTTGGGGTCATGTAAAGCCTTCCAAAGATAATCGATTCTCCTCAGCTCACCCCATTCTCAATTCTGGGCTGAGTTCATAGTTATCATATCATAGACTAGGCATAAATATTCATTTTCCATTTATTTTTTCTTGTGTGGATGGTAGAACTCTTTGGAATGATCATTTAGGAGGTCATCCCTTGTGTTTGTCAGTGATGCAATTGGCATAATATCATCTGAAACATCAGCTCTCCATCTTGACTCTTGCCTGGACATTCTCCATGTCAGTGGCAAATACTTTAATGAGTATGCTAGGTGGATGCAGTAGACTCATCTTCCTGGGATCAAACCTGGCCTCAGACAGGCTGGGCAAGCCACTTAACCCCATTTGTCTCAGTTCCTTATTTGTAAAATGAGCTAGAGAAGGGAATAGCAAACTCTAGCTCATTTGCCATGAGAAAACCCAAATGGGGTCACGAAGAGTCAGATATGACTGAAAAGTACTGAACACATTTTTTGCTTCCTTTGACTTTTAAACTTTATTTTATATCCTTATCTTTCATCTTGGAATCAATACTGTGTATTGGTTCCAAGGCAGAAGAGTGGTAAGAATGACAATGGGGTTATGTGACTTGCCGAGGGTCATACAGCTAGGAAGTGTGTGAGGTCACATTTGAATCCGCAACCTCCCATATCTAAGCCTAGTTCTCAATCTTCTGAGTTATCTAGCCATCCTTTGTAGTTTGGTTGTTCCTTTATCTCTTAAAATGTAGAATATAACTTTTCTTTCATCCTTTGCTGTTCTAAGTTAGAAACCTCCACATACTGTATGTTACAGCTTCCCCAACTGGAGCTGTGATAGAAAAGGTAGGAAGTGGGAGAAGATTTGCAATTAGAGTTTCCTATATATACTGGAGGTCTTTTGCTTAGTTCTTTGGCACTTGCCATTAGGACATTTCCCCTTTTCATGAAATATGAATAATAAACTCATGAATAATAAAACTGCTGCCTTTTCAAGCCTGCTTTCTGACTCCAGATCATTTTTGTAAGTGGGGGATTCTTGGACTGTTTTTATCTTATCCGACTCAATATCATTTGTGAAAACCTAGCTCCATACTTCTCATATCTTCATTAGGGTGCCCTTTATAGGAAAGAAGATATACACATTAGTTATAAGTGATACTTTCTTGGCCACCTTACTGGAAGTAATAGAAAGATCTTTCATTTGACCTATCTTGAGAATATACCTCTTGGCTCCCCCAAGATTGTCCCCATGAGTGGGAATATGACATCTCTTTGTACTTGGCATATTCCAACTACTTTTCCCATCTTTATTTTCTTCAATATCTTTGCATGCAACACACTGGGAAACTATGAAATTAGAATTGAAATGTAGGACTTTCACAATCACTGATAAAGAACTTGGCATAGAAATGGGGAAAGATCTTTTTCATTTCCATCTGTTTCTTGTTCCCCTTACAGTTTCATTGTTAAATTTCTTGTTCCCCTTACAGTTTCATTCATGTGACAATAATGTCACAGCTAAGTTATTATCTCTAGCCAATATTTTTTTACAAATGTATATTTCTCTTCATTGCTTCTTCATGGTTTGTTATTTGTATTTATTTTAAAATATTACTTTAAAAGTTTTAAAATTTGATTTCATTTAATGTTCAAACAAAAATCAGCTTTCTTCCCCCTCCCGCATCCCGCCTTCATCACCTTGAGAAAACAAGAAAAACAAAATGATTATGAGCATGTATAGTGAAGCAAAACAAAATTTCTTACTGGTCATGTCCAAAAAATATATGTCCCAAGGCTGTGGGCATGAGACTATCAGAAAATCACTTAAAAAGAGAATCAATACCAAGAGCGTTTAAGGTTGAGACTGAAAAGGCAACACCCAGATGAACACTGAAAAATGTTAGTCAAGCACTTATTAAGTGCCTTCTATATGCTAGCACCATACTAGGATCTAGGTATACAATACAAAGAACAGGGCAATTTATTAAAAATTAAAAATAAACAGCTCTCACAAGGAGTTTATATGTTGAGATTTATACAGGAGGTCTTTTCTCCATTCATAACAGTGGGTCTATAATATTAAGACTCAGATATTATATTTCCCCAATATGTTGTTTGAGAAATTTAAAAAATGCTATTAAAGAAAACAAAAATAAGATTCTGAGAAGCCAACTGAGTTGAGAGACCACTTGGAAGATGCTGGGTCAAACTGAACTATTTGGATTATCTAAGCAAAATCCTGTGCCACTTCATCATGTCTTCAGGAATTGTGGTTGGTTATTGTACTTATCAAAGTCCTCAAGTTTTTGTTAAAATTTCTTTTTGTTTTAATCAGAAATGATCTACATTCTTACCCTCCCACTCCACCCTTTCCTTTCTCATTGAGAAAGCAAGAAAAACAAAGCCCATTATACACATTTACAGTTAATCTAAACAATTTCCATTCTGGCCATGTCTTTGAAAATATTTATCTCATTCTGTATTCTAAGACTTCATCTCTATATCAGGAGGTGATTGGCATGTTTCATCATTAGTCCTCTGTAATACTGGTAGGTCATTAGATGGTAAAGAGTGAGAGAAAAACCTAGCACAAGTGCCCTACTCACTTAAATAACTGGAGTCAGAAAAAGAGAGTAAAAAAAGGCAGTTGTTTATTTTCCTCATGAGGAACGCAAAAAGTTCTAGTGGCAAACTTCAAATTGCCTGGATGCAATACAGAATTATATAGGTTCCTGAGGAATTGTGAGATTCCCTCCTCCCTCCTCTGTCTGGTCCCTACTTGGGATTTGAACTTACAATCTAAGCATCGTAAAAATAAATTTGGCGAGTCATAAAATAAAATATTTAGATGGAAAAACTTTAATATAGGTTCAAAACTCTTCAAAACTGTTTAACTCACCAATCAGGTTTAAACTATTTGGATACTTTCGGATACTTTCGATAGAGGTAATCAAAAGTATCCTCAGTGATGAAGTGAAGCTCAAATGTGAACTTCCCTTCAAGGCCAGGCAAAAGGATGCTAAAGAGACTCTTATTATAAACATAAAATATTTATTCAAATATATAAAGATAAATAAAGGATTTCTAATTCTAAGGGATTCTAAATCCACCCAAATAAATTCCCAGGTTCCACAAGGAACTAATCTTCCCTAATCTGACTAACCCAAATTTATACTATCTAAATAAAAACTACTGCTATTATCCTTATAAATCTTAACTTCCCCTTCAAATTATAAGTGGCAAAGGCTAGCTGGTTGAGTCTCAACAAGAATCAAGTTAGCACTCTGAGTCTTAAGAGACTCAGTGTTCAAACCAAAGACCAGGTTTTTCTTTGTTCTTCTCAGAGTTAAACAATGTATAAAACCACAATAGATATTCAATAGTGTTTCCCAAGTTGGGAAAGGAAAACACTGAGCTCCTTCAGATCTTTCCCTCAGACAGAGAGAGAGAGAGAGAGAGAGAGAGAGAGAGAGAGAGAGAGAGAGAGAGAGTCAACGATGTTACCCCCTCCAGCCCTGAGAGAGTCTCAGAGTGTGTCTCTGCCAACTATCAGGGAGCAACTCCCCAATTGCCAGAGAGAATAATTGACATAGGAAAACAATTATAATTGTCAGCAGTTGAAATTAACATTCTCTCTCAGCTCTGCTTCAAACTCCAGTTCTTTTCTCAAGCAGCCTCTTATCCCTAAACTAATAAAACAGTACTTATTTTCTAATATCACCCTTACAGCATGTGGATTCTGTGTGAGATGGAATGAAAATGTATGTGATTCTCAAAGTAGAATAGTTGGCTTGCCCCAACTCCCAATATTCCCAGAGCAAAGATGTCCAGTCAGCTTTCCTAGGGGGAAGCCTTTAGCATTGTGGAAAGGGAATTTCATCCCCTTCCCCTCCTGGACTGTCAACCTACTCATTTTGTGTGCCAGCACTGCATGAATGAGTGTGAATGCACAGGCATATGTGAGGGGACGGATAATAAAAGGGTTACGGTGCTCTTGCTACTTCCCTAGACACGGTGTGATAGAGGCTGGCGGAGAGTCATATCAACATGTGGTTAGACTTTGAATAGAAAAATAGACTTTAAAACTATACCTACCTGCTTTCTTTATTTCAAGGGATTATTAATAAACTCTATGGAAAATAAGAACCTGGAGTTATTCATTTAAATCTAATAGCATGTTTCAATAATGTTAAATTCACAAAGAACATTTGTTGCTTATCTAACTATTCCCAGGACAAACCAGCCTGGTAAAGTACATTTTCACTTCTAACTTCAAAGACAAATGATAGCCCAGTCTGTTATAATATGGGAATGTTGGGGGGAATGTCACTCTTGTTAGGGGGATGAAAATCTTGTTGGGGAAACATAATTCTTTTGTTTAATTGAAATTAGCTCACTGTGCTCAAAGTTTTGTACGTCACAGTACTGTTCCCAGCAAGGAGGCTGGACGAGAAAGGGGTATATGTGGAATCTTGTCTCAGAATTGCTATAAAAAATGTCTATTTTACATGTAGAAGCTGCAGATTGTCATTAGGGTAGTCTGCCATGCTTTTTGCTATTAGCAAATTTTGTCATTTAGGGTAGATTGTTACTAAGGCAATCTGCCACCTTTTCTGCATGGAGAATAAAAACTGATGCCTCTCTCTCATCCAATTTATTGACAGTAGGAGATCTTCAGATTGTGCTTATTCTCATCCGACTCAGTCTGGGGGCTTGTCTGGGATCCTGGAATGGTAAGAAACTTTCAGTTCCCCTTTTTGGTAAAGTTTAAGACAAGTCAACTAAGATTTTTGGCTGCCTCTCAAAAAAGAGGAGGTATGTGAATTTCTTGTCAAGTTCCATGCCCATAGGGAGTTTTGTGTTAGGCTGAAGTAAAAGTCAATGAATGATTCAGGAGTTCAGAATTGGGCTGCAACAGTATTTGTAAGTATCATCAGGCTAAAAAAAAAAGAAAGGTGATGGTTGGGAAGAAAGCCTCTACGTTATTGATAAGGTAACTGTTTCTCCCCCTACTTTCCAAAACGTGGGGAGGCTGTTTGAAAGACAGGACAGTGAGGTAAGGGATTCAAAAAAGGCACTTCAGTGTGAATTTTGAGTTTCTTAAACTCTAAGATAGCTTAACTAAGTGAAAAGGGATTGTTTGCCTTCAGCTTTAGAGAAGACAGGCTGGTAAAAAGATCTGTTCAACACTTTCTCCCCTTTCTCCTCTTATGGCCACAGAGAGGGAACGTGGAAGAAGTACAGAAAAGAGATGTTTTATCTCTCAATTGGGTTTTCTCAAATGGTGTTAACTTCAAGGTTGGAATATGTGTATATATGGTTTTGGAAAAGAAGAAATGGTTCTGAAATGTGCTTTTTGAGCAGAATGAAATGAATGTAAAGGTGTCTCAATACTGCAAAATTGTCTAAAATTGAAGATTGATTAATGTTGTTCTTATCATTGTAATGTGTGGCCAGCCTATTTGTCAGAGTTTGCTTTAAGACACAAATGAGAAGCAAACCCACAGTAATTGCTAGTTTTTTAGTGAAGTGCATTGGTTCAATAACTTATAGTATCAGAAATTTAGTAATAACTTTTTAGAAGAAAACAGTTGTGAAGCACTAAGTTTTTGAGTAATCTAGAAAGTGTTCACAAGGGTAAATGCAATGAACATCAGGAAAGAAAAAGTTTAAATCTATAAATTTGAAATGAACATGTATCAATAGTTTGGAATACTGCCGAATGAGCTATGAAATATGGTTAAATGATATATGGATTACTACTGTAAGATTTAAATTAATATCCAGCAACTCCAAGTATTATTTTTATAAAGTTTATTATCTGACAAAATAGAATCATGTGACTAACTTTTTCTACCTGCTCAAAAAATCCCTGCTCCATCAAATCTGTGTCAGAAAAGAAAAAGAAAGAGCGATGGAAGTACACCCAATTTACATCCTGTCTATATAACCACATAACAACAGGAAGTGAGTAGGGTATTGGGAATTGTAGTTTTGCTGGGGCCCATAGTTTTGCTTGAGTTTGTAGTTTTTAGGGTAACAGATTCTAATTACACACTACCAAAATTTGAACTTTGGACAAGAATGATTTTGCTTGAATGTAAGTACATGTTTAAATGCAATCTGCTTGTATCATGTAATTTTGTTTAATCACAAATGATTTATGGATTTATACTATGGACTAAGTTAATGTCTAAAATGAATTGGATAAGACAATAAGCTTAAGATATAGTATGCAATCAATAAGCACATAAAATGTTCTAAATCTCTCCTGATTAGAGAAATGCACATTAAAACAACTCTGAGGTACCACACCACACATAGCAGATTGGCCAATATGACAGTAAAAGAAAATAATAGATGTTGGAGGGGTTGTGGCAAAATTGGGACACTAATACATTGCTGGTGGAGCTGTGAATTGATCCAACCATTATGGAAGGCAATTTGGAATTATACCCAAAGAGCTTTAAAAGAATGCATGCCTTTTGATCCTCTATATCACCACTGGGTTTGTATCCCCAAAGAGATAAAAAATTGTATAAAAATATTTATGGCTGTGCTTTTTGTGGTGGCAAAAAGTTGGAAATTGTTCGGGTGTCCCTCAATTGGGGAAAAGATGAACAAATTATGGTGTATAATGGGGATGGAATACTAATGTGGTATAAGAATTGATGAACTATTTGGTTTTTATGTGAACTGGAAAGACCTCCATAAACTGATGAGGAGTGAAATGAGCAGAACCAGGAGAACATTATATACAGTAACTGAAACACTGTGGGACAATCAAATGTAATAGTCTTGGCTACTAATAACAATGCAATGATCAAGGACAATCCTGAGTGACTTATGAAAAGGAATGCTATCAACATCTAGAGAAAGAACTATGGGAGTCAAAGTACAGAAGAAAAACACATGATTTATCATTTGGTTATATGGGTATATGACTAGGAGTTGTAGTTTTTAAAAGATTACTCTTACAAATATGAATAATATGGAAATAGGTTTGAAGTAATAATACATATATAAACCAGTGGAATTGTTTGTCATCTGGAAGGGGGAAGGGAAGAAAAGAGGGAGAGAACATAAATAATGTAACCATGGAAAAATATTCTAAAAAAATAATGTGGGGAAAAAATAAAAGGTCACATAAAGGTTTAAAAAAATGAAGATATAGTATGTAAATGATGCAATCTTTAAGAAGAATGATAATCTGGGCTCTTTTGAGCTACTCATTGGCAGGTAAAAGCATACCTGGTAAAGTTGATTTAAATAATGATGGTGAATAGTAAGTAGAAGAAGTAGAGAGAACTGTTGGATTAAAATATGAAAGAAGGGGGCAGCTGGGTAGCTCAGTGGATTGAGAGCCAGGCCTAGAGGTGGGAGGTTGTAGGTTCAAATGTGACCTCAGACACTTCCCAGCTGTGTGACCCTGGGCAAGTCACTTGACCCCAATTGCCTGGCCCTTACCACTCTTCTGCCTTGGAACAGTATTGACTCCAAGATGGAAGGTAAGGGTTTAAAAAATAAAATAAAATAAAATATGAAAGAAATAAGTTTTTAAGATGTTTTAATCAGACTATGAGGTTTTTAAGTAAAGTTCAGTGGAAGGAATATAATATTTAAGGTTTTAAGTATGTAGGTATGTGAGGAGAGAAAGGCAAAACAGGGAATTTCGGAGAATTTTATTGTGCTCTGAGCAGAGGCTTTGAAAGGGAAAAGAGTGAAAGTTTTGAGACTAGTAAGTTTAGGTAATTAATTATCTTATTTCCTCACTACCAAAAAGGAGGGGGAAAGCCCTCATGGCCCTGAGTGTTCTAAGAGCAGTAAATGAATTGTAATAAGCGGAGATAATATATTTTAAGTTAGATCTACTGTAGACCAAGAAGAATCTTTAAGGACTAAAAATTAGTGTAAGAAAAAATAAAGAATATACAAAATTGGCATTTACCAAATGAGAAAGAGAAAGAGAAAAATATTTTATCTGTAAATCTGTAAGGCTTTAAAAATCCATTAGAATACCTTTCAGATCTATGGGAAAGGAAAGCATTTAAGACCAAGCAAGAAATAGGAAACAATACAACATGTAAAATGAATAATTTTGATTACATTAAATTAAAATGGTTTTGTACAAATGAAACCAATGCAACAAAAATTAGAAGGGAAGCAACAAAATGGGGAAAATTATATAACAAAAACATCTGACAGCAGTCTAATTTCTCAAATTTATAAGTAGCTAAGTCAGTTGTACAAAAAATCAAGCCATTCCCCAAATTGACAAATGATCAAGGGACATGAATAGACAGTTTTCAGATAAAGAAATCAAAATTCTAAACTCATGAAAAAGTGTTTTAAATCTCTCATAATTAGAGAAATGCAAATCAAAACAGCCACCTCACACCTAGAAGATTGGCCAATATGACAGTAAAGGAAAATAATAAATGTTGGAGGGGTGTGGCAAAATTGGGACACTAATGCATTGCTGGCGGAGGTGTGAATTGATCCAACCATTCTGGAGGGCAATTTGGAACTATACTCAAAGGGCTTTAAAAAAGTGCATACCCTTTGATTCACCAATATCTCTAGTAGGTTTGTACCTTAGAGATAATAATGAAAGATGTTTGTACAAAAATATTGATAGTCACACTCTTTGTGGTGGCAAAAAGTTGGAAAATGATGGGGTGTCCCTCTATTGGGGAATGGCTAAACAAATGGTGGTATCTGACAGTGATTGAATACTATTGTGCTATAAGGAATGATGAACTGGAGGATTTCTACATGAACTGGAAGAGTCTCCAGGAACTGATGCAGAGTGAAATGAGCAGAACCAAGAGAATATTTACACAGAAAGTGAAACATTGTGGAATAATACAATGTAATGGTCTTTGCTAATACAAGACAATCCCAAGAGACTTGTGAGAAAGAATATTCTCCACATTGAGAGAATGAACTGTGGGAGTAGAAACACCAAAGAAAAACAAATGACTTATCATTTGTTTATATGGATATATGATTTGGGGGTTTTTGTTTTAAAAGATTGTTCTATTGCAAAAATGAATAATATGGAAATAGGCATAAGTGAAAACATTTGTATAAACTAGTGGAAATACTTATTGGATCTGGAAGAGAGGAGGGGAGGGAAAGAAAATGAAATATGTAAACATGGAAAAAATTTTTAAAATTAAAAAAAAGCCATTAGAGTAGGCAAAGTAAATAAGACAAAAAGCTTGTTTGAGTGTTGGATTTCAGAATAATGGAATTGGACCAATGAGAGGTTAAACTACTCTAAGCTGTAACGGGTAAGATTTGCCATTTAAGGCAAAAGACTTTTGGAATCTCAACTGATATTACTGTGAGCTTGGAATTCAAGTATGGCTATCTGATGATTGATCCACCATTCAAGAGAAGAACTCAGAGAACAAGTGAAAAATCTTTATAGAGAGTAGAGAAAGGACAGTCTCAGCTTAAAGATGGAGTAAGATCCTTCTGATCCAGTGAGGATAGTTATGATCTTTCCCCTGCTTTTTCCTTTTATGACTGTTAGGGTCCAAGTGGAAGTACCCCGCACAGGAACACACAAAGACAATGCAAAGACAGCAGGGAGAGGTTTATTACTAGTGCACACTAGGACGGTTACCCTAGTAGGATCGGGAGTGCACATATATAGAGCAGCTTAAGAGAACAGGATATCTATTGTGGCCTTATCTGTTTCGACAGTTGTGGCCTTGGGGAGGACGTCTTACAGTTTTTCCAGGTTATCTGTCTTGACTCTGGCCTTGCAGTTCTTCCAGGAACTGTTCATTTGGATACAGTGCAACCTCCCCTTCCCTTCATGACAAATTCTTATAATCAGCACAGAATGCAAATTGTGAAATGAGTTTCCATTTTCCAAACAACCAAATAGATTGGTAGTTGAAGGTTAGACTTTAAAGGGCTAGCTTTAGCTAAGTAAGATTTTGTTAATTATAGTCCTGTAGAAACAGAAAAGGGGGACCCTCCCAGTTTTAATTAACTATGATTGGAAATTGGATATTAGGCTTAAAGTTATAGCCCAAGAATTTTTGTGTCTCTTACAGAACTTAGGGTAAAGAAATTTATTTGCAAAAGTATTGGTACTTAAGTGCTCATAAATATTATTAGAAACTGCCTTGTGAAAGACTTTTTTTTTTTTTTTTAGCAGAAACTTCTCCTGAATTTCTGCAAGAAACTTGGAACAGAGGGACCAAATTTCCTGAGAAGACCGATCCCTGATAAAGATGATTGGTGAAGATGAAGTGTGTTAGCTATATCTAATTAATGTTATTGTTATTGTAGAGAGAGAAACTGAGGCAAGTGAAAATAATTATTTGCCAGTCACTTGCCATGCATTTGCTATCATCAGTTAGATCATCTCTGTGCATCCAAAGTAGGGGATGTGCCTTCTAAGAAGATAAAATTAAGCCATCTTTTACTTCAACCCCCAGCTCCAGAGTATTATCAATGGGAAGGGGTCCATTTTCCAAAACCCCCATTTCATTCAGGGGGATGAAAAGCTCATAGGAGGTACATAATTCTTTTGTATTAGTAAAATTAGCTCACTACTCTCAAAGTTTGGTATGTCACAGCACCCCAACCTAAGGAGGCCTCTCTCTCATCCCATTTATTGACAGTGGGAGATTTTTGAGCTGTGCTTCATCTCATCCCACTCAATCCTAGCCTGATTGATTCAGGGCACTGTAAGTTACAGTAAAAGTGTTACTTGAATGTTCTTAAGGAAGCAAGGAGATTGTTTATTGCCCTTGAACCTTTTGTCTTTCATCAATCTCTTTCCCACAGTCCTGGAGTCTTTTAGATAAAGAGTCAACAAAAGGTCTTTGAAATTTAAAAACAGATTAGTCATCCCTTTCTCAATTGGGGGTGCTAACCAGTGCTTTTTCCCTTGAGGAAGTCTTGTTTCCAAGAGAAATTTTACAACTTAAGTGACTCCCTTATCTCCTTTGGTACCAAAAATGTCAAGAGATGTTCTCATTCTGTTGTATATGTATACATTTTGTTACACCTCTGACCCAATAGACTGTTTCTTAAAATTTTAATTTGGGAGTTCGGATTGACAGGAATCATGACATGAACAAAAAGATGGAAAGAAAGAGATAAGAGGGGAGGTTTGTGACTGAATTTTATAAATTGGTGGACTTAAATCTGATACTTTAGCATTCTTTGAGCACCCAAGAAGGGGAATGCCTCTTTCTATTAAAATCAATAAAGCCATCATTTTTGCATCTTTCTCTCTGGCTCCATGTTTGTATTTTTAGTTCAGAGGGGGGAGTGAGGGGGATGGGAGGGTGAGGGTAGGGGTAGGGGGACTCTATCCTTAGAAACCCTCTCCTGTCCCAAACAGATGGGTGCTCGTTCAGGATTGCAAAACAGTGGAAGCCTCAGTTTGCCCTGTTTGGCGTGGTTTAAGAGGCTTGTGAGCAGAAGTTCTATGACTACCAGCCTGACAAAGCGGGGTGGGGTTGGGCACTTCCGCTTGCTTTCTAAACCCAAAGAGGGTTTCAGAGACAAAAGAGGAAAGGGCAGTGCTGTGTGGAATAGGGGTGTCACTAATAATGGATTCCCCAGAGCATCCCAAAATACAAAACCGGGAGGCAGAGAGAAGATGCAAAGTGGAGACTTTATTAGCTGTTGCACAAGAGCAGGACACTGTTCAAGCTCGAGAGCTCAAGACAATGACTGAAAACAGACGAAAATTCCCCCAATTTATCAATAACCTGTTTCCGTTCTGTTTCTTCTTTATCCTCCCTCCCATCACGTTTATCCTATCACTCATCAGGATGGCCGGAATCTGTCTTCAATATTGATAGCTTGAAGAACATTCAGAAGTGTTAAATGTATATAAATTTTGAACAATTTCCCAAACTTTTAGTATCTAGCAAGATAAGGAGGCAGAAGGAACTGTTCTCAGTGGGAATTTGCTCAGGAGAAATGCTCCCTTTTTGCTCCATCTTGCTGCTACTTGTTGCTGGGGTGTTTATCCTTTGTAAAGGGTTTTTGATATTCCAACTGCTTTTGGAATGTAAATTAAACCAGCAACTCTGTTTGTAAAAGGAGTTTGTGGAGAGTGAGAGTGAGAGTAATGGGAAAGGTGTTAGCTTAAGGGGGTATCCTAACTTTCCTGGGGTATAGACTTAAAGGATAAACTTAAAAGGAAAAGTTTCAATAAATTTCTTTTAAGAAAGATACAGGCTTTTCTGTCTCACTCAGGCCAGAAGGGTCAAAAGGCGTTTGTGTTAGAGACAGGGGTAGGACGATCTCTATTTTGAAGGGACTTGCTGGGGATCCTGGTTACCAGCCAAATGCTATCTTGAGAATTTCACATTGGACTCATCTTACATAGTTTCAATAAAGCCACCATCTTTGCATCTCTTTGTCTGGCTCCAAGTTTGTATTTTTGATACTGTAGGGTGGAGTCCATGGTTAGTGACCCTCATGCCCTAGACAGGTATACAGGACAAAAATTTTACTTTTCACACACACTTTTATTTCACCCAGTACGAATCCAGCACAAAAGTATTCCATCTATGTGGAGTAGAATTTTGGGGAGACTCATATCCCCAGAAATCAGTCTAGTGAGCAAACAGGAGACTTGGTAAGATACTGACAGAAAAAAGCTGATTTGGAGAAAATAGTGGATAGTAGGGAGTGGGGGTGGGGGAGAGAGAGAGAAAAGGGGAGGGAAGGAAAAGGGATTCTGTCCACACTAGTGGTTTGCTTGAGGCAAACATGTCCTCCCTTCTGGGTACAATCACAGACTTTTATAATAATTCTGACACAAGATTCTTCTCCTCCCCTCTGTCCAGTCCCACAGAAGTCAAGGTGGGTGGGGGGAGCTGTGATGTTTACAGTATTTAGCACTTGATTTTCAATATTACATACCCCTAAAGACCTCCTTGATCAAGAAAAAAACCCATGACTATGATGGGATTCCCAACTTGGGACAAAAAAAAAAAAAGAAACTTTTGAAACTCATTGTACTTTCCCTCCTTCAGCTTTCTTCTCAGGGTACAGATAAATCCTTCTCAAGGCTTTTGAAAATAGGTCAGGAAAACTAAAACTTTTATGGGGTGGGGTGGGGGAGGTAGTTTTAGTCTACAGAATAGTAATATTAAGGGGTCTTGAGAATTAGGGTTACAAGCCAAATACTACCCTGAGAATTACACACTGAATCTTATCCCCTTCTTTTATTTCACTCAGTAAGAGTTCAGCACAAAAGTCTTCCACTATAATTTATTTATCCATTCTTTAGTCTATGAGCATTCCTCTGTATTTTAACCCCTTAGGCAATATTATTTGTAATCACCAGACATCTTCTTTTGTAAGATTATAGATTATGCTAATGACATTCATTATCCATGATCTAAGGCAGTGACTCTTGTGAAGAAGGGACTAGACATTTCTACCAACTGCCATCAACTGTCACTGAGACAAAGCAGGCAAATCTAGTTGAGGCAGTGAGCCCCTACCCACCTCCTGATCACTTCCTACCCCCAACAGAGATGGAGGCAGCATCCTCCAGGGAAAAAGCCAACAGCACTTCCCTTCAGACCCTGATGAAGGACTCTGGGCCTGAGCCAGTGTCCCACTTACCCACAAGAGCCATTGTGAAAGGGAACAATCATGATGGAGAAAGGGTGGATATTTCTCATCATTACCATCATCAACACCTGACCAACTGCCATCAACTGAAAGGTAAGCCTCATGCTCCAGGAGTGACAATACTTTCCAGGCCACTGTTTCTATTTCTAGTCCAGGCATCAAGACATCGGAAATAAATAGGATTTTTCTGAGGGGTAGAAAATGACATTAAAGAAGGGGCACCTTTTGGCAGACCACTCCATTGTTTTTGCCAAAGAAAACACTAAAGGGGTCATAAAGTGTTGGACATGACTGAATACAACTGAGCAACAACAATCACCATTTACTTTTCAGCAATTTTCTATACACGTTATCTTTCTTCAAAAAAATGTGAGTTTCTTGATATCAGGGTCTTTTCTATTTGTTTCCTCAGTCCTTAGCACAGTGCTTTGTATATAGCAGACAATCCTGAGCACCTTGGCCCTCAAAAAAAAAAAAACAAACAAAAAACAAAACAAGGAAACCTTTCCGAGAATGCAAGGAACACAGACAAGTATCCTCTGCACTCCTCTCCAATGAGAGCAAAGGAAAAATGAAACATATAATGGCTCTTAATGAAGCAAGAAGCAGCAAAAACAAAATAGCAAGAAAGGGAGAGGGAAGGGGAATTCTCCACATCTATAAAAATTGTTCTTCTTAAAGCAGGATACAGTAACTTCTAGAGTCTTGACAGAATCTACTTCCCTTCTGTGCCTGTGTGTGTTTATATACATATTTGTTCATGTGTGTATGGGTTTTATATAAACACACACATATATATTTATTTAATACCCCTTATTTTATTCTTTTTTCAACTAAAAATTATCCCCCTACCATCTCACTGATGAAAAGAAAAAAAACAACACCACTTGTATCAAATATACACATTAAATCAAAAGAAATTTCCTTGACCATGTGTAAAAATGTGTATGTCTAGGGGCAGCACAGCTAAGTAGCTTAGTGGATAGAGCAGAAGGACTGAAGATGAGAGGTTCTGAGTTCAAATGTGGCCTCAGACACTTCCTAGCTCTGTGATCCTTGGCAAGTGACTTAACCCAAATTATCTAGCCCTTACTGCTCTTCCACCTTGGAAATTATATTCAATATCAATTCTAATACTTAAGGGAACAGTTTTAAAAACAATCATATATACCTAGTTCTGCATTTTGAGTTCATACCCTTTTTAAAAATTTTATTTTTTTATATTTCATCTATTCATTAATTCATTCATTCATTTATCTATCTATCTATTTATTTATTTATTCATTTATTTATTTTTTGGTTACAATAATCACTTTATTTCCCTCCCTCCCCTCCACCCACCCTTCCCAGGGCCCACGTGCAATTTCACTTGTGCCCATGATCAGAACCTATTTCCATGTTGTTGTTTGCATTAGGATGTTCATTTCCCTTCGACCCATGTAATCAAGCAGTTATTTTTCTTCGGTGTTTTTACTCCCACAGTGTTTCCTCTGAATGTGGATAGTGGTAAGTTGTTCAGGATCACTGCATTGCCACTAATGGAGAAGTCCATTACATTCAAATGTACCACAGTGTGTCAGTCTCTGTGTACAATGGTTTCCTTTTTATGCCAGATTGACCAGCAAATCTTACGGGGAGAGATTTGTTATATAAACTGTGGGCAACAATCCACTGCACTCCTTCTGGGGAGATTTTGCTGCATCTCCCAAAGGAATCTTTGAAGGCCTTTCCAATTCTGATGTTTTTCTTAGATGCAGTGGAGGCAGAAGAGGAAACAAAGTCTGTCTTTGAAATACTTAAAGACATTTCAGAAGGTCTATGGGCTAAGTCTTCTACTGATGTAGGGTTATTAAAGTCAGCAACCCCAGACAGAGTGAGGATGAAAGTGGGTCCTCTACCTTGTACCCCCCAGTACAAACTAAGTAAAGAGGCAGTGGAGGGTATCTGCCCAATTATAGACTCATTTATTAAGCAAGGGATAATAGTACCAACATTCTCTGAGTACAATACACCAATCCTTCCTATAAAGAAAGCAAAACTTGATGAACAAGGCAGACAAGTTTATTGGTTCACCCTGGATGTGAGAGCTATAAATGACCATATAATAAAATCCCACCCTGTTATTCCAAGCCCAACTACAATAATATTACCAATCCAAAGCAATGCCAGATATTTCACTTTGGTGGACTTACATTCAGCTTCAATAACATTTGAGAGCAAGCTTGTACATTTTGTGAATGACATACTTCTAGAGGCCCTGAATGCAAAAGTTTGTTTATGGGATAGTAAATTCCTTCTTTGTGAGTTATATAAGCATGGAAATAAGATTTTCAAGGCCAAACTACAGTGGTGCTTGCCTAGGGTTGAATATTTGTTTTATCAACGGGTAGCAGAAGAATAACCCATAAGAGAATTTCAGATATTCAAAAGCTCAGTGTTCCCAAGATCAAAAAGCAGCTTAGAGCAATTCTTGGGACCATAGGATTCTATCATTAGTGGATCCCAGGGTATAGTGAGATTACAAAGTGTCTAACATATCTGACAAGGAATATAGTGTCTGAACCCCTAGTCCTCAAAGCTGAGCATTTTCAAGCTCTGGCAAAGGTCAAAGACTCTATACTAACAGCTTCCAGCTTCAGCATTAGGGATATCAGACTATTCCAAAGAATTCTACCACTTTATAAATGAGACCAAAAGGATAACTTCTGGAGTGCAGACACAAACTCTGGGACAGAATTTTAGATCAATAGTTTATTACAGTTCCCAAATAGATCCAGTGGTAGCTGGGCTGGTTCTCTGTCTCAGAAATATTGCAGCTGCAGCCCTGCTAGTACAAAAATCAGCAGATTTAGTTTTGGGATCTCCATTATTAGTGTACTGTTCTTACCACATATATAGAATCACTGAATGACACAGACATTATCCTAATCTCCCTAAATCTTTATGCTCAAGCAATCCCATTGCAAGAAGCAGATGGGTTGCAAAGTGAAATCTTAAATCAAGAATCTGTAGCAATTTATAGTTCTCACATAGCAGCATAAGAGCAAGACTGGGATCTGGGAAAAATAGAGTTGAAAGAACCAATGATTCTGGTATATCAAGAACCTGACAATACTGAGCCACATGTCATGATCAAAATTGGAAAGGAAATATATACAGCATTAATAGACATGGGAACCATGAGATCAGTGTTAAAAACATCTCCTAAGGACAGTAGAATAGTGAGTTCAGTAAAAGTTATGGGGACCACAGGAAAAACACAAAGAGTACCAGAACTAAAATCCAAAATGGTAACTCTAGGTCCCTTAACCACTGAACACACTTTTCTATTAGTACTCGGATGTTCTTCAAATCTTTTGGGGAGAGATTTTCTATGTAAAATCAGGGTTACACTCCAATGTGATACATCTGGAAAGATTTTCCTAGACTTGCCCAAAGAAGTACTGAAACATCATCCTTTGCTTTTCCTGGGGCAAGTGAATGAAGAACAAGATCAAGATGCAAATGCAATTTTTGAGATTCCTAGTGAAGTACCAAATGAAATTTGGGCAATGCATTCCATGGATGTAGGCTTATTGAAATCTGCAACACCAGTAAAAGTTAAAGGAAGGAACACCTCCCCAAATTCCCCAATTTAGACTAAGCAAAGAGGCAACAGAAGGCATCAGGCTGATCATACAAAACCTGATCCAGCAGAAAATGCTGGTCCCAAATATATCAGAATACCATATACCCATAATGCCAATCAAGAAAGCAAAGCTTGATGCCCAAGGCAGAGTGCAATGGATATTCATTCAATATTTAAGGGCAGTCAAGTATTTTGTCATCAAAAATCATCCACTCATACCAATTTCCTCAAGTATTCTAGCAGAAATTCCAAGCAATGCTAAATTTTACACAGTGGTTGATCTGTGTAGTGCTTATTTTTCAATACCTATTGACAAGGAAAGCCAAAAGATCTTTTCTTTTACTTGGAATGGTAATAACTATGACTGCTCCTGATTGTCTCAAGGCTTTTGCAAAAGCACGAATCTACTTTGCCAAATTTTAAAACAATATTTGAAGTCCATTGTGTTCAGAGAAAGCAAAATTATTCACTTTGTGGTAGTCCCAGTGCAAAAGTTTGTCTTTGGGATAGTACAAAATTGCTCATAGAACTTTACAAAAGGAGTCACAAAATGTAAAAAAAAAATCAATGGTACATGCCCAAGGTTGAATACTAAGGTTTCATTTTGGAGAAAGAGACGAGGCAAATTTCTAAGAAAAAAGTGACTGATATCCAAAAACTAAGTGTGCCAAAATGCAAGAAGCATCTTAGAGCTATTCTAGGAGTCACAGTTTTCTGTATACAATGGATACCTGGTTACAGCCAAATAATCAATGTCTCACTGATCTTACTAGAAAAGAAATCACAGAGTCTTTGAGACTCACAGCTGAGAGTCATCAGGCATTAGCCAAGCTAAAAAGAATCCATAAGGGGACAGCTGGGTGGCTCAGCCAGGCCTAGAGACAGGAGGTCCTAGGTTCAAATCTGGCCTCAGACATGTCCCAGCTGTGTGACCCTGGGCAAGTCACTTAACCGCCATTGCCTATCCCTTACCACTCTTCTGCCTTGGAGTCAATATACAGTATTGACTCCAAAACTGGTTTTATTAAAAAAAAAAAGAATCCATAATCACAGCACCAGCCTTAGGAATCCCTGATTATGACAAATAATTCCATCTCTTTGTTGATGAGGTACAAGGAGTAGCATCTGCAGTATTACTGCAAACTTTAAGACCTAGTTTCAGGCTAGTAGCATATTACAACTCACAATTAGATACAGTTGCTAAAGGCACAATCCCATATCTTAGAGCCATGGAAGCAACTGCACTCATGATTCAAAAATCCACAGATTTAGTTTTGGGAGTGTTTACTTGGCCCAACAGATAGAAGCAATATTGAAAAGATGCAATTTGCAAGTTTTCACACACCAGAGACTTTCCTCAATATGAGATTGTGTTATTCAGCAATGAAAACATCACATTGAAGAGATGCAATGTTTTAAACCCAGCAACTCTACTCCCAGATTTGCCATTCAAGGGAGAACCAATTCATGAATGTGAAGAAACTATATATTTAGTGGAAAAGATCAGAATAGACTTAAAATATACTCCATTAATAAACCTAGAACTGGAGACTTTCATTGATGGATCTTGTTTTATATTTTCAAGGGGAAAGATTTATGGGGACAGCAGCAGTAATTCAATCAGAGACATATTATCATTGTCAAAAGAAACGAGTGCTCAAGGATCTGAGATCATGGCCTTGATAAAAGCTTTTAAGATAAGCAAAGACAAAAGAGTAAACATCTACACTGATTCTAGATATGCCTTCTCAATTATCCATGCCATGGGGGAAATATGGAAGCACAGAGGGTTTCTCACAAGCTCAGGGAAAGAAATAGCATATGCAAAACTCACAAGTGAATTCCTTGAGGCCATACAATTGCCTAAGGAAGTAGCAGTAGTCCACTGCAGATCACACACATTTAGCAAAGACCCAGTATCCTTAGGGAACACCAGAGCTGACATCACAGTAAAATATACTGCAAGAATGGGCCCTATGAATGTATTGAATTTCTTAGGCATAGAGGATGAAAATCTACACAATGCCTATGATGACAGTGAAATTTAAACATCTTGCCTAGAAAACTATTCTATCAAGGATGTAATACCATACATGAAAAAGGACACTATGGGACCCAAGGAGTGATATCATTTTGTGCAAGGGAATTTGGGGGTACCCCTTACATCACCTGATAGGAGAGACTTTCCTTCATCTTCTCATCACCCCCTCATAACAGGGGAACCCCAATTTCTTGAGTAATACCCCATTGATAGCACAGCCCAGGAAGAGTAACAGAGAGAGAGAGAGAGAGAGAGAGAGAGAGAGAGAGAGAGAGAGAGAGAGAGAGAGAGAGAGAGAGAAGTAACCTCTTCATCTAGGCTTCTACCATTCAACAGCTCACCTCTTACTGAACTATCTCCATTAGACCATCAAATACCATCCCCTAAGAAGACTCAATTACTGTATCATAAATAATCATTACAGCATAAAGACTACAGATAACAATTTAGACAACAGTTAATAATGTAACAAAGAAAATACCAGCCCAGAGGAAAAGATCAGAAGAAAAGCTTCAAGATAGAAGAAAACAATTTTTGAAAAGCTGACGTGGCTAGCAAAACATTGATCTTTGTAAATATTGTATATAAGAAGTGGACAGATGGTAAACCGGAACTTATGTAAGATAAAGTGCAGCATTGGCAGAAAAACACAAAATAATTTCACATATTAGGGAACATCCAATATATGCATAGCTTTCAGGAACTGAAGAGAAGCATCAGGCAACATGAGAAGAGGAAATCTGAAAAGGAAGATGTAAGTATCTCATGCAACACTATATAAAAAGACAGAAACACAATTCACAGCTGATTCTTTTTTTTGACCTTGTGTAGATAAATGAGTCTATGATTGCAATAATGCAAATTGTGTAAATACTTAGCTAGATCCATAAGGTCTTAATCAGATAGGAATATCGATAGATTTTTCCTGTGTGATTAACATCAGGGAATAGGAATTGCATAAATGTTGTATATTTGTACATACTGTCTGTAAAAATTGTATATACTTGTAACATATGTTTGCAAATATAGCCATAGGGGTTGTGTATCTACATAGTTGAAATAGTGGAGCATAGAACGTATATAATGTATATTGACCATGAATAAGATAGCTTGGGAAAGTTAGCATATCTTGTAACAGTTTAGCATTAAGGTTAAGGCTTAGTGTATTTAATTAATAGGTAATTAAGTTTCTTAACAATAGAATTTAAATTAAAAGTTTTCTTTAAGGAGGTTCATTGTAACAGTGTCAGCTGAAAATTGTGTAAATAGAAGAATTTATAGTTAAGATAGTTTGCATGTTGATAAACATAGATAGAGGATTGTTGAATTAGTCTAGAATGTAAAGATAGTAATACTAAGTTTATTGATTTTTGTTTTGCATGATCTTGTGTTGTAACATTTGCTTTTACTTTCTGTATTCATTTGTAAACCCCAATATTCCTAACACATATTCTTAGCATAGGGGAATCAAGAAGACAGAGAAAGCTTCTAGGTTGTTGGCCTAAGCGGAAAGGACTCATCCTCAATCTGTGTTTTAGCTTAGGGCACTCCTGTTTGACCTCTTTCCTAACCCTATCATAGTAGTCCTATCCCAAAAAAATAGTGTTTGTCTATTCAGTAGCAGTCAGATCTTTAAAGAAGAAAGAAAGAAGATTGGGGGGTGGAGGTTTAATTCGGGAGGAAGATCTCTATCAGAACCAGGTTAAGCAAAATCCTGGTTCAGACGCCATTGATCTTACTTCAGCAAGGGGTTTAATAAGGACACCCAGGTGGTTAGGTTTCACAAAATTTCCTAACAAAATGTCAGATTCTAACTCCTATTTTGTGCCTATCTAGTTTCAGACCTCTGCTTTACCTGTGCCTCCATCTTATAGATCAAGGACAAAGGACAGCCTTTAGCTCTCTGTCTGGGATAGGGAGGAAATACCCTTGGGAAGTTAGATCATCAATATATTCTGACAACCTTTAAACCATCATCCCAGGGATTCTCCTCCTTTCCTTTTAAAACCAGGAGATTCTAGATTCTGGAGAGAGGTTTTGAAGGGATACTGACCAATGGAAAGGGCTTGCTTCCTGGTCCTTAGAGCTGAGAAGAGAGGAGGTAGCTGAGTTCTGCTGATCCTACTTTTAACAAATCTACAGTGAGGTTGAATAGAAACCTTTGGACTTTCTGGGAAGTACATTTCCTCACTAGAAGAGACATAGAAGCTCTTTTTATAATATCAAGCCTGATCTAATCAAGAGTCAGTTGTTGGTGTGAGACTGAGGTCAAGCTCAGGGCCTGACCCAACAGGGTTGAACTCAGTAATCAAGAGTTCATTCCTGGTCATCTTAAAGAGCTATTACATCTTGTGAAACTGACAAGGAGGATTAATTAGAGTCAGGTAGAGACAGAGAGGGCTTGGGAAATTAGCCAGAGACAGGAAAGGGAAATGTAGAGGGAGAGGCAAGTGAGAATTCTTAGAGTTAGGGAAGCCTTGTTTCTTAATCCTCCCTTCCTAATCCTTTCATTTTATTATTAATAAATCTTTTACCTTTATACCAACACTGCTTGGAGGCCTGATTGGGCACTGGTCCCAGTAGGTAAGGCCATTGGCCTTACTTCATTGAGAGACATTGAGAGTTCCCATATACCTCAGTGTATTATTTCACTAGTGATTGTTGACCAGCTGACTTGGTGGCTTGAAGTTTTTCCATCTAATAAGAACACAGTAAGCTTTGTGGCTAAGATTTTGTTGAGAGAGATAATTCATAGATTTGGACTGACCCAATGAATAGATTCAGACAGAGGGAATCATTTTACAGACTTGATTTTTAAACAGATCTATCAGAATCTGGGGATAACACCAAAGTTCCAGGTCCCATATCACCCACAGAGCTTTGGACAGGTTGAGAGATCAACCGAGAAGTAAAATCTATGCTAGGGAAGGTGTGTACAGAGAGATCAACCGAGAAGTAAAATCTATGCTAGGGAAGGTGTGTACATTTGAAATGACCAGAAATTTTACCTTTAGTTCTATTCTACCTAAGGACTTGGCCAAGAGGGGACTTTGGACACCCTATGAAATGCTCTATGGCCATGCACCTATGCAGGCAGAGAATTTCACAACAGCTTATGTGTCTATGCTTGGGGGGAGATCTGAAACTTTCTGAATGTATAAGAGAACTACAATATAGGATCAAAGAATTACATGAAATGGGTGTATTAGTACAGGGTGAACCATTAGACTTCACACTCTATAACATAAAACCAGGGGACTTAGTATACCTTAAAAACTTCAACAGGACTAGTGAAACACAATCAGCATGGATTGGGGCATTCCATACACTATGACACCTTCCACTATCAGGGTACGAGAGAAAGAATCATTGGTGCATTGCTCCCATGTTAAAAAGATGAGGGGAAGATTTGTTATCAGACAACATGACTTTGGACAATAGGTCTGCAGGTGACGAAGGTATTCTAGAAGAATGAGGAGAGAAAGACAAAGATCAAGATCAAGACAATGGAAACAACCACACAGAGAAGATAATGATGGAGTCAGCAACAGCACAGTGACAACAAAGAGAAGAGGAAAACAGACTGCTTATGGACACGAATTGTGAGACTATTTGTACCACTTTAACATTACATACGGTCATTGCATAGTTGCAAACAACACTATATATTGACAACTGAGGGAGCATGAAGAAAGAAGACAGAAGAACGAAGGGGTTGCTTTGAATGTTTGGTAAGTATTCAGTTAAAACATGAACATATTGGACACATTTCTCAAGTAAATTGCAATAGCATAACTTGGTGATGGGTATCCATGACAATAAATGAATACCAGTTAATCACCTTATAATGGAACTATGACAATGACTGTGCACATTAGACTATAAGGTCTTATCTTAGAGGAATATTCCATATATTCCTATGAGATAACATCAGAGAAACTTACATACCTTCCATAAAGAAAATCTTTAACTTAACTTAACTTAAGGGGGAGATGTTTATCTTCATAATAGATGATTTTTAAAAAGGATATGTATATAGTTTGTACATATGATGTAAATAGTGTGAAAAGGTTGTACATAGTATGTAAAATATATATATGACATATACATAGTGTATCCACAGCATGTAAGTAATGTGTAGATTTGTAAAGATTTATATATATGTATAAAGCATGTAGAAAAGGTGTACATTTATACAGATGTGTATATATCTGTATTTGTGTAAATAGTTAGGTTCCTAAAAGGTTTTGATGTTTTTTAGCATAGCAAGTTAATTTTGAGTTTTACTATAGACAATTTTTGGTTTTCTGTATTAGGATAGGAATTTTAGCTTAGTTATAAAGTTTTGTTTGAATTGTTTCCATAGGATTTATAAGATGCAGTTTGCATGAGTTTTGCATAGTTATTGTTTTAGATAGATTTTGTTTTCTGTAATAGCATGGTATGCAAATTTGTTTTTCTGTAACATTTTTTTGCCATAGTTTGCATTTTGCACTTTGCATTTTGTAATTGTAATGTTTAAACTTGTATGTTAGCAAGTATGTTTTCTTTGATTTATTTCTTCTGTTTCTTGATGTTCTCTATTACCTGAATTATATCCCTAGCATAAACTTATGCTAGGTTTAAGAGTAGGTTAAAATAAGCTTAAGGTTAAGATGTTTGTTTGGTTGTTTTTTTTGGGGGGGGATATAATAATAGGGTTAGGGTATAGATTTAGAATTACATGGTTAATTGCAATCAAATGGTAGAGATTATATCTCTCTCCATTTGATCAAAGGGGGATTATTAGGAATATTATTGATTAGTAATTGATTCTGATAAGTTGAGTAACAGAAGAGAGAAGTATCTGTCAAAAGGGCTCAAACTAGTTCAGAATGCAAAGCAAGAGTTCTGTTGGAATTCCTAGGTGGGGGTTTTTTAACTGCCACTGGGTGCTCTGAGATTCTGAGTAGTTTGCTGACTGACTCTCTTGGATCTTAGCTGGTCCAAGAAGCAGTGTTCTTGCTGAGTTCCCTGGCTTTTCCCCGTGACATTTTGGGAATACAAGGTCTTAGAGTTCATTGAGAAGATTTTGTCTTTCTCTGGACTCTGAGAGAAACCCAGCATCACAGCAGAGCTTTGGCTAGGACTAACATCCAACTTGCTTTGGCTGATATTTTTGATAATTTTGGAGACAGAGATTTAAGATAAATATATCATTTATAAATTATTGGAAATAGGTTATTTAGACAGAAAATTTGGGTTTTATTTAGTAATAGAGAGAAATAGAGTAGTCTGGTTTCCAGAAGAAGACAACCCTATGAGGGGGAATCAGTTGGGAATGGGTAAAGGCTTAGAATCCCTTAGTTTTTTTAGGGTTTCCAGTTTATCTATCACCTTCCTAAATCCTTATAACTGTTATTAAATTAAGATTAAGTTTTTTATCTGACTCTTTTATCCATTGTGTTAATCAACAAACAAGGCCCAATACTATTATCTTGGCCCTTTTATCTAGAGTATCTGACTAACAACAACTGAGTCTAGGTACTATCTCAACAGTTTCCAGTGACCAGGCTACAGATTTATTGGACCCTGACTGTTGGAATAAGGTGGTGAAAGGTCCTGGACTTCAGGACACAAAGCTCTTTCCCTTCCTAGCCATCAAGATCTAAATGATTCTGAAGGCCATGCTTAACACAGAGTGTTCTGCTCACCAGGCAGATTCTTCTCAAGGCTGAGATGAACTCCATGTCATACTTACTCTGAATCTCCAAGATATAGCTTTAATAGGTCCTCAGTATGAGGTTGGGGTTTCACTTGATTGACATCACAGAAGAAACATTGTCTATAAGCATATACTGTTTAACACATGATTTTTGTGTGTCTAGATTCCTGGGGAAAGCTGTCATCACACCAAGATTTATCGGTAACACCGCTACCTTACCCAGACTCTTGAATAACAGTGGATCCTGTCCTGCCAAGTGTTAAAATGCACTGGCCATAGTTCAAATATGCCTCTATTACTGGGAAACAAGACCGCCAGTCCAGGATCAGTATACTACCCCTACCTTATTGGAGTGCTTCATCAGCATAGCTACTCTTCACCATTAATCATCACCATCACTGCTATGGAGACCATCTTTACCACAGATCAACCACAATACCATTATCTGATCTGAATGACAAATCATCTTTACACCCTATACAACATGCACGTGTTTCTGTCTTGTCTGATTTTGAGGTAAAGCCAGAAGCCACACATATAAATTTTGGTTTTGAACCTCTACTGGACCTCAATCAGCAGGTTGAGGATCCACTGGACCATTTTGTTTGGGCACAGACTCCATCCGTCTGACCACCTTCCCAAGATTATAAAGAGCTATGAGCATTTGCAGGTTCTTGCTCCTCTCACTCCCTTTCCAAACATTTGGACCCCTGGATATAATATTTAAGAAGTGATGAAGATGCCATTGATAAAACAGAAAGTGATGGCTCTTATGTTCATCTTTGCTTTTTGGTTCAGATTTTTGAGTCCAGGAGCATGGTCAGAGAATCATAACATTTTTGCTATACCCAGATCATTATTTGTGGGCACAAACTCCTTCAGGCACTGACAACCTTCCTAACCTATGACCAGTTTAGAAGTTCCTTCACCTCTCACTGTTCCCTTTCCATCTTTATCCATTGCCATTTTTTTCTACATCTCCACCTCTTCAATCTTCACCTCTATCACTGCAACTGCTGCCACTGCCACAGTAGCTGTCACCATCACCACCAGCACCCTGCTCTGGTTCTCAGCCTCAGCCTCCACCCTAAATTTTCATTCACCTTTGCCTCCATCTAAACCTCCAAAGTAACTTCCATCTTTCGGTGCCCAGAAGGTCAAGAAATAGGCTGAGGTTCCTCATCGTGGAGAATGTAGGGCTTAGAGTGCATCTGAAACCCACCTTATTTGTGAACTTTATGTTCACAGCTACTCTCCCTCAGTGCTTGTCACCACTCAATTTAGTAAATATTAAGTACCTTCTTTGTGCCAGACCTTGTGCTATGTTCTGGGAATACATATAAGGAAAAGATAGCCCCTGCCCTCAAGGAACTTACAATCTAGTGGAGAAAAATAATTCACAAAACGAAGTAAAAAAGATAGGAGTCTAATTGAAACGCAGAGCCTCTGATAGAAAATATGTTTTCCAGGAAAGTTTTAAGCCTTTTGTAAAGGAAGTCTTTGGGAGGAGTTCATGAATCCACCTTTAAGCCCTCTAATTAGAGAGGACAAAACATTAAAGGGTGTTGAGATGTTAAGTATCAAAAACTAAGTCAATCTACACCACAGTACTTGAGGTGTTTAAATTATCCTGGAGAAAGCTATTATTAGTAATAGTATTGTTAAAGTAATACTGTTTTTTTCTCCAACAAACATTTTATTTTATACAAACTATAAAGCATAAATAGACTCTGATTTCCCCCTAGACCCTGCTCATTCTGTTTTTTAAATTTTATAGTATTTTATTTGATCATTTCCATGCATTATTCATTAAAGACAAAGATCATTTTCTTTTCCTCCCCCTCCACCCCCCGTAGCTGACGCGTGATTCCACTGGGTATCACATGTGTTCTTGATTCGAACCCATTGCCATGTTGTTAATATTTGCATTAGAGTGTTCGTTTAGAGTCTCTCCTCTGTCATGTCCCCTCAACCGCTGTAGTCAGGCAGTTGCTTTTCCTCGGTGTTTCTACTCCCTCAGTTTGTCCTCTGCTTATGGATAGTGTTTTTTCTCCTAGATCCCTGCAGATTGTTCAGGGACATTACACCGCCACTAATGGAGAAGTCCATTACGTTCGATTATACCACAGTGTATTAGTCTCTGTGTACAATGTTCTCCTGGTTCTGCTCCTCTCGCTCTGCATCACTTCCTGGAGGTCGTTCCAGTCTCCATGGAATTCCTCCACTTTATTATTCCTTTTTGCACAATAATATTCCATCACCAACATATACCACAATTTGTTCAGCCATTCCCCAATTGATGGGCATCCCCTCGTTTTCCAATTTTTGACCACCACAAAGAGTGCAGCTATGAATATTTTTGTACAAGTCTTTTTGTCCATTATCTCTTTGGGGTACAGACCCAGCAGTGCTATGGCTGGATCAAAGGGCAGACATTCTTTTATCGCCCTTTGTGCATAGTTCCAAATTGCCCTCCAGAATGGCTGGATCAGTTCACAACTCCACCAGCAATGAATTAGTGTCCCTACTTTGCCACATCCCCTCCAGCATTCATTACTTTCCATAGCTGTCATGTTAGCCAATCTGCTAAGTGTGAGGTGATACCTCAGAGTTGTTTTGATTTGCATCTCTCTGATTATAAGAGATTTAGAACACTCCTTCATGTGCTTATTAATAGTTTTGATTTCTTTATCTGAAAACTGCCTATCCATGTCCCTTGCCCATTTATCAATTGGGGAATGGCTTGATTTTTTGTATGATTGATTTAGCTCTTTATAAATTTGAGTAATTAAAACTTTGTCAGATATTTTTATGAAGATTTTTCCCCAATTTGTTGTTTTCCTTCTGATTTTAGTTACATTGGTTTTGTTTGTACAAAAGCTTTTTAATTTGATGTAGTCAAAATTATTTATTTTACATTTTGTGATTCTTTCTATGTCTTGCTTGGTTTTAAAGTCTTTCCCCTCCCAAAGGTCTGACATGTATACTATTCTGTGTTTACCCAATTTGCTTATGGTTTCCTTCTTTATGTTTAAGTCATTCACCCATTTTGAATTTATCTTGGTGTAGGGTGTGAGGTGTTGATCAATTCCTAATCTCTCCCACACTGTCTTCCAATTTTCCCAGCAGTTTTTATCTAATAGTGGATTTTAGTCCCAGAACCTGGGATCTTTGGGTTTATTGTATACTGTCTTGCTGAGGTCACTTGCCCCCAGTCTATTCAACTGATCCTCCTTTCTGTCTCTTAGCCAGTACCAAATTGTTTTGATGACTGCTGCTTTGTAATATAGTTTGAGGTCTGGGACTGCAAGCCCCCCCCCCCCCATTTGTGTTTTTTTTTTCATTATTTCCCTGGATATCCTTGATCTTTTGTTATTCCATATGAACTTTGTTATGTTTTTTTCTAAATCAGTAAATAAATTTTTTGGGAGTTCCATGGGTATGGCATTAAATAGATAAATAAGTTTGGGTAGGATGGTCATTTTTATTATATTGGCTCGTCCTATCCATGAGCAGTTAATGTTTTTCCAATTGCTCAAGTCTAGTTTTAGTTGTGTGGTGAGTGTTTTGTAGTTATGTTCATATAGTTCCTGTGTTTGTCTCGGGAGATAGATTCCTAGGTATTTTATTTTGTCTAAGGTGATTTTGAATGGGATTTCTCTTTCTAGTTTTTGCTGCTGAGCTGTGTTGGAGATATATAGAAAAGCTGATGACTTATGTGGGTTTATTTTGTATCCTGCAACTTTGCTAAAGTTGTTGATTATTTCAATTAGCTTTTTGGTTGACCCTGCTCATTCTTTCTTTCAAAAACAAAACAAAAAGCTGGATAGCTCAGTGGATTGAGAACCAAGCCTAAAGACAAGAGGTCCTAGATTCAAATCTGACCTCAGACACTTCCCAGCTGTGTGACCTTGGGCAAGTCACTTAACCCCCATTGCCTAGCCCATACCACTTTTCTACCTTGGAGTTAATACATAGTATTGACTCCAAGACAGAAGGTAAGGGTTTAAACACAAACTAATTAATTAAGAATATTTTTTCATGGTTACATGATTAGTATTCTTTTCCTCCCCTCCTGCCTCCTTCCTCCTGTAGCCAACAATCAATTCAACTGGGTTTTAAATGCATCATTGTTCAGAAACTATTTCCATATTATTATTTGCAATAGAGTGATCATTTAGTGTCTACATTCTCAATCATATACCCATTGGATCATATGATCAATCATATGTTTTTCTGTTCCCACAGTTCTTTCTCTGGATGTGGATAGTGTTCTTTCTCATAAGTCTCTCAGAATTGTCCTGGATCATTGTATTGCTGCTAGTAGAGAAGTCCATTACATTCGATTGTGCCATAGTGCATTAGTCTCTGTACAATGTTCTCCTGGTTCTGCTCCTTTTGCTCTGCATCAATTCCTGGAGGTTGTTCCAGTCAAAGTGATACTGTTTCTGATGGTTCTTTATTATTTAGAATTGCCTTAATTTCTAAAGCTTGGTGAGGAACATCAAGATCAATTTGATAAAATAATGACACATGCCCTACAAGTTACTCTACAGATGTACAGAAGAATGGTTCTGACCATCCTGAGCATTCCCTGAGTCTCTATAGATAACTCCTAGGCTATTTTCCATTTGTAATGAAGTCACATTCTAGTCTAGGTTCCAACCTGCTGAAGAACATCTCCTGTGTGATTAGAAGTTTCTCCCTTGTTACCCATTCCCAGAGTCCTCTTCTCTTTCTTAGAATACTATTAAACCTGTAATCTACAATTTCTCTGGCCTGTTTTTTTTCTTTTTCTTTTTTAAAATCCTTACTTTCCATTTTGGAATCAATAATGTGTATTGGTTCTAAGGCAGAGAACAGTGGTAAGGGCTAGGCAATGGGGGATTAAGTGAATTGTGCAATGTCATGTAGCTAGGAAGTGCCTGAGGCCATATTTGAAACCAGAATCTCCTATAGCTAGATCTGGCTCTTCATACACTAAGCTAGGGGTCCCCAAACTACAGCCCATGGGCCACATGCGACCCCCTGAGGTCATGTATCCAGCCCGTATTGCACTTCTGGAAGGGACATCTCTTTCATTGGTGGTTAGTGAGAGGAACACTGTATGTGGCGCTCTGCAAAGAGAGGCATCGTTCATGTACAGTACTACTTGCAATGACATAATCCTTTGCGTGGTGCCTTAGAAGGAGGAGCTGTGCAAAGGATTATGTATCTGCACAATGGAAGATGTCAGCATAGTGAGCAGCGATCTGGGGGAGGGGATTCCACATTGTGTATACTGCTGCCTGGTTAGGGTTAGGGTTAGGTTTTTATAGTCCATTCCTCCAAAGGTCTGAGGGACAGTGAACTGGTCCCCTGTGTAAAAAGTTTGGGGACCCCTGCACTATGCCATCTAAGTATCCTGCTGGGTGTTTTTCTTCCCTTTCTAATCACGGCACGTGTATCCTGTTTTCTGTATTTTAAAGAAAATAAACAATTTTGCTGTGCTCACTGTGGCTCTCTGGTTTTTAGTGGAAGCATTATAACTGTTGCTCTCTAGGTTCGAGAGTTAACAGTGCTATTTCTTGCTTCCAAAATTGCTACGGATGCTGTCAGGTACACCTGTGTGGGTGAAGGGGGGAGTGAGCTATGTTGGTTGGAAGTGCTGTGCTCACTCCAGTAGCTGCTGTGAGACACAGGAATGCCTGCCCCAGGCCAGTGCTGGCATAGGGGAGGGGTTGTAGGGGTGTGTGAGGGGAACCTGCTGGGAAAGAGAAAGAGTTGGGGGCAGTCCTCATGCCAAGTTTCAGCACTTATTCTTATGCCTAGAGAGGGAAGAGAGCAGCAGCAGTGAGAGTTTCAGGCTGGAAACAGAGCTCAGAGGGTGAGAGAGAAAGCAGAGAGAGCACATAGAAAGATAGAGATGTGCAGAGGTCTTAAGCACAATTGAACTAGAGTCATGGGAACCAAGGGTCCTAGGAGCATATAGCACAATTCGCTTTATTGATATTTCAGTCCAATATTTATACAGTTTCTATACTCTAAGATCAAAAGAAAGTAACATCAAAACATCCATTTTTCGGTGCCAATTAGAGAGTGCAGCTGCACACTTCATCAATGGGAAACTACAAAGCACTCTTTGGTCCCTTATCATTGGCATAAGGATTTCTTTAGAAGTACGATGGTACCAGGGCAAGACTGAGAATGTACATGAAGGCCTCTTGTCCCAGAGATAGAGCTCAAGGTTTTGTGATAGCGAGTTAGCTGTTCAGGATGCCCTGAGCCAATTAAGAAGCCAGGTATTCTTTGACAGTGTTTTGTAGAACTTCAAAGTCCAATCAGTCCTTGCCAGGGTCTGAGGCAGATCTGTGCATGTGTCTTTACTGACTGATTTTGCCTCATGGGTCCAGAATGTCCTCATGGGATTGTCACAAAAATCAGCATCACAATATGAAACAAGGGACACATAGATAGACATCAATTTGTCTGAAAAAAATTTTTTTTGATACTTCAAGTTTAATAAGAGTTACCATAACCTTATGGCAGTCACAGAAACTACTGTGATCTCAGACTATGATAAGAGAGACAAGTATCAAAGGTTGATAAGCCCTACTGCATTCTGCCCTGGTTTGACCACATTCAGAGTAGTCTGTTCAGCCCTTAACATCATGTTTCTCTGAAGACCATAATAAACTGGAGAGTGTCCAGAGGAAGGCAACCAGAATAGAGAAGGCCCTTAAATTCATAACAAATGAGGACTGGTTGAAGGTTAGTTTGGGGAGCTTAAAAAAGAGAAGATGTTGGGGAAGGACAATATAACTGTCTTTAAGCTTTAAAGGCCCTCTTGAAGAGGGAATTTGACTTTCTTTGCTTGTTCCCAAAGGGAGAACTTAGAAATAAATTATGGAAGCTAAAGAGAGATAGATTTAGGATTGATCTTAGCTAAAACTGTCTATATTAGAATTATCCCAAAATGGAATGGGCTGTTTTGTGAGGATGAAGTCTTTAAGGAAAAGCTGGATGACTACTGTCAGGTGTGTTGTAGAGGGGACTCAAGTCTTCATGTGTGGATAGAACTCAAGGGCCTCTCAGGTTCTTTTTGACTCTGAACTTCTGTCATTCTGTGATTTAGACTGAATGTGACTTTCCATAAAACATACAAGAATCATCCCTTTCTTTCCTATCCCCAAGCATTTTATAGCAATTCAAGGAATGTGATAGTACTTATAATCCTATGTAAAGGATACCCACGGCATCCAAAACATCTCTTTATGCCTTCCTCCTTTATTGTTCTAAAAGTACTTCATGCCCATAGTTATATACTTCATTATTTAAGTCCTTCAAAAGATCCACAAATTTTTGATGTGTACTTTTTTTTGAACAACACATCAATATATTTTGCCAAATCACAATAATAGAAAGTCACCTCCATTAAGGTTTAAAAAGTCCATCATACTGTTGCCAACAGTTTGGTGATGAATCTTTGGTTCTGTTCTGAAATGTTCCATGATAGACATTTTGTTCAACGCTTCAAGACTTGTCAGTTTGGCATAGGCCCAGGGTATTGGGTTTGAGAGTTCATCATATGCTATGATATATCCTCAGTGTAGGACTTGAGTAGAGTCTTTGTTCTATGAGGGAAAATAGAAAGTAATCATTGCAAGTATGAAGTTCCTTATAGATAAAGCTTTCCTTTGCGAGGGCTTCAAATAGAACTTTTGTGCTTTTAATTTTGGGGCCACAGGTATCATTATATATGGAAAACCCATTCACTACATGTTAGTATATATACAGATAATACCAAAGTTTGGCATCTGTGATGGTCTAGGAGGCTGGGTCCAGGTGATTTCAATGGGATTCTGAAGTTACTTATGGACAGTCATCCTAAAAAAGTGGAATTAATTCTTCATTCTCAAACACAAAAAGTTTTCCTAAGTGACAAGAGTTGAATGTTCTTCTGTATTATTTGACAGAGTTGTAAAGCCCTGTCAGAGCCTATGATTAAAACTAGATTCACCATTCCATAGCCTGTCACTACAAACCCAGCAGCAAAGTGGAAGTTGTCAGAATCTCAAGGAATAGCTTGGTGTCAGAGCACATGGATTTGCTGCATGTATAGTTAGAAATTCTTGAACCCCTAAAACTACGTTACACAAAATTCCTTTCTGTATTACCTAGAATTCTTTTCCCTTTGTCTATGTTTGAGTCTTTATGTATTGGTTCTGTAGCTCCTCCCTCTTGCTCTCTTCTTTCGTGAGCGGTCTGGGTGGTTTAGGTAGCTTTTACTCTAGTTGTTACTAATAAACTTCATAAAAATATAATACTTGTTATTGAATAATAATTTTAATCTTTACATTTTGGTAACCCAAAGGGACAAAATTCTAAAGAATTTTTTAAGTCTTTGAGAAAAGAATAAATAGATGTGTTTTGCAAGCACCTGCTTTTGCCACTCCCTGGCTCCCATCCTGCCCCACCACCTATTTCCCATCCATCTGCTTGAGCTAGTGTTCCTCGCTGCTCCCTGCCCAGCCTGCTGCCTCTACTTTCTGTGACTGGATTGGCTGCTGAGAGTCTGTCAACCCAAGCTATTTTTTTCCCCAAAGAGGATGAGACCCCCAGTCCCGTTGATCTCTCCCTCCAACCCCATGTGGTTTCCCCCCCAGCCTATCCTAACAATTTTCAGCAAGGGGAACACAGCATCAAAAAAAGAAAAAAAATGTTATTCAGCCCCACCCACTTTTGGTTTCTAAGCCACATTTCTTAAACTGACCTTGGCTCCTGGTTTGCAACTCAGGATTTTTTCACAGGAAGGGGACTCCTCTGATGTTGTTGTTGTTGTTGTTGTTGTTTTGTTGTTTGAGGGCATATTAGCCCAAATCAGGGGATTTGAGATTTTTTCCCTCCTTTCTACCCAAAACACCAAGGAATATTCTTTCTCTCATATGGAAATATGCTATTGTTTTCCCTAGAAGTTTTGCCTTGTAGGTTGTTTACTCTGTAAATAAAATCCATTCAGTCTCCCCTTCTTTTTTTTTTAAATGTTGTTCCAAACCATTCTTAAAACACTCAAAGTTTTTTGAGCTAGCTAGTGCATATTAGTTCTGCTTGAATTTTTAACTAGCAGTTTGTATTTTCATTGGCTATTTACCATTCTGTTTTCTTCTCCTCAGGAATATGCAGTGAGCTATGCTACTTAAATTAGAGACCAAATTAAAATATTTTGACAACGTTTTGAAAGTCTTAAATACTCCAAACATGCAGAGTAGAGATTCTGCCCAGTGCTTCTATCAGAAACTTCAGAGGTCTGACAAATGAAACCTAAATGGATGATAAATACTTGATGAGGGGAAGGGAAATTCCCCTCCTTAATAGTGAAGAAGTCTATTGGGATTGAAGGAAAGGATTTTTGACCTCACTACCTATGATATTGCTGATTGCTTTAGGTTTAAATTTTTTATAAGTTCATCTGTATTAATCTAATTAATATCTTTCTGTTATACTAAATCATTTTAAGCTACTATATTTTGCCTATATTGATCTTTAACTTGTACCTTTGCTTAAGAACAAAATATCATTGTAAAAGCCCGTGAACATCTTGCCCAAACCTTGTCACTAGATTCATCAAGATCACATATTGCCCTCACGACCTTTTCTTTCCTTTTGTCTTTGTTAATTGTCACATATCTGATGATGAATGGACTTCATCAAAACTTGCTACAATTGTATATAACCTTTGGGGGGATTTAATGAGCTAAGAATTTAAATTGTAATTTTAAGGGGTCTTCAGAAATAATTTTAGATAACTAGTGGTTTCTGAATGGATGATATTTTACATACACATTCTTTATTATATGTATTAAAAGTAGAGAACCAAATAGAAGTTCTTACCAAAAGAGGTTTTATATATAAAGTACAAAGCCAAAAGAAACTCCTGCATGCATAATAATTTAAATCTTCAGTTTAATCTACTTCCACCAGAACAACCTAGATTTCTTGGTGATCTTGTAGACCCCAAATAGATTTTCCTCAACAATACAGAGGTTTGTATTTTTTCTAGACTCTTCTGCCAAATTTTGAAATAATGGCAGTAATAGCCTTAGCTAAAATATCTTTGCCAAGGTTGAAAGATTTGCTACATCTGTAAAAATTGTGACAAATATCTATCAGTTCATAGGTTTTTTAAATGTCATACAGCAACTCATGTGAAGTATGATAGTGAGTTTGTTTGCTTTTATCATTTGCTGGGATATTGTGATTTTGGGGAGTTTGGTACTTTTTTGAATGTGTGTTGCCTGTTGTACTACTGTTTTATTAAAAAAACTGTTACTTTGTAAAAAATATTTGCACTCACACAGTGGTTCATGGCAAAGGAAATGGATCTCATTTTTGGTGAGAAACCTTTGTAATCTACCTATCCTTGGCTGACACGGTATGTCATTGATTGTAAGTTATATAGTTTTGATTTTTAAAAACTTTTTTAATATTGTTTTTCCTTGCATGTGAAATATGATATTTGAGTTTTATTTTTTCTCTCCTTTTTGTATTTGGAGCACATATCAACAATATTGAGAAGATTTTCTTTAACTTTTTTGATTT
The DNA here is from genome assembly GCF_027887165.1 of Monodelphis domestica. Taxonomy (NCBI): domain Eukaryota; kingdom Metazoa; phylum Chordata; class Mammalia; order Didelphimorphia; family Didelphidae; genus Monodelphis; species Monodelphis domestica. Next base: position 57,500,263 of record NC_077230.1, read on the forward strand.
TGCAGTAATATAAGTTTAAAATACATTTGCCCTAATGTCAATGCATACCCCAAAAGTTTTAGACTATAAAATTGATGCCATTGATTGCTTAAAAATTATGGGACCTTGCTTAATAAATCTGTCTGATTCCAAGAGAAGGGAATACAAAATAGAGCCACTTCACAATGCCAAAGAAGCACAGAGCTGAATAGTGTCTATCGAGCACAAGGTCAAAGAGACAAAATTCCAGTGGGAGTGATGTAATTTTGAACCAAGACAAGAGGATTTGAAATTGTTTGGGGTTTGAGGTTGCTATTTTGACATATGCCAGAGGCATGACTTCCTCTGAGCCCTAACAAGCATCTCACTTTGGCCACCATTCTGGCTCCTTTAATCCAGGCCCTTTTCTGTCTTTCATAGTATGGCAAGCTTTCTGTAGTCCTGGCTATTGATTGGGTAACTGCAAAATCACTTTAATTAGGCCCTGATTCAAGGTCCTATTATAGGTTTATTTTTCCTTTACTTAGATTTTTTAGACATAAGACTTTGACATTTTATATTTTATCCACAAGTTATTTTTTCTTTTTTATTTGGATTCTTTGATGTTTTTGATTTCCCAATTGATTCATATACCTCATAATTCAGTCATGCATCCCTGAGTGATCCTTATGTTTGTTATTATTCTCTTCAGGGGGGGACTATGTTACTGTTGTGAACTTTGATTTCAGTTTAAACCTCATTTACAAGAGACTATCTCCCAGAATGCAGAAGGCGAACCTTTTGGAGAAAGCACCACAAAGATGCCTGCAGAGACCACATCCTGCACTAGAAGATCCAGAGTGAACTTTGAGCTATGGTGAATTTGAACTTTGCATGGATTCAATGTATTTGTTTTGAATGTATACTTTTATGCAAAAGGGAACTGTCCCCTAATTGGCTTTTTGTTACTGTAGCATTCATTGACTTTGTTCTTTTTCTCTTTTCCTTTTATCCAAAAATTTTTGCAATTTATAAATTATATGTTCCAGGATTCTTTTGGGAGACTGGACTCCCAATAGGATCACAGGAGGTAATGTATAGTTAGAAATTCTTTAGTCCCTAAAACTATATTACACAAAATTCCTTTCTGTATTACCTAGAAACCTTTTCCCTTTGTACACATTTGCATCTTCACATATTGGTTATAAGTTCTGTAGCTCCTCCCTCTCACTCTCTTCTTTCACGAGCAGGCAGGGTGGTATAGGTAGCTTTTACTCTAGTATTTATTAATAAACTTTATAAAAATATAATACTTAATTATTGAATAATTTTTCTGTAAACAAAGATATTCATGTCTGGATATTCTCTAAAGACATTCACTTAACCCTATCATCATCCAAGCTATTGTACTATATTTTTTCCATATTTCTCCACTAATCTAAAAATTCCTGACTATAATAGGTGCTTCTATTTTATCTCCTTTTCTAGTACCTCCCTTTAGACCATGATGAATACAAAGTCAAGAGCCTTGGAAAGAGGAGTATCCCTCTTTCCTTCCCAAAAAACACAACTCTGCTCCTGATTTGGCCCTCCCAGCTTTATGAAGGGGATGGAGAAGGGGTTGATATTTCTCATCATCACTATCACCAACTACTGACTAATTTTCAACAACTGAGGTAAGCTCCTTGACCCGGGAGTGGCATCACTTTGCAGTCTGGTGGTGATGGTAGATAGTGTACCTTTTTTTTTTCGCCATTAGTAGCTCTTAACAATTAAGTTTTTTTTAATTTATTTTTTTATTTGGTCAATTTCAAACATCATTCCTTGATTACAAAAATCATATTCTATTCCTCCCTCCCCTCCCCCTGCCCTTCCTATACCTGATGTGCAATTCCACTGGGTATTACATGTATCCTTGATCAGAACCTATTTCCATGCTGTTGATGTTTGCACTACGATGCTCATGTAGGGTCCAAATCCCCAATCATATCCCCCTCGATCCATGTAATCAAGTAGTTGTTTTTCTTCAGTGTTTTTACTCCCACAGTTTTTCCTCTGAATGTGGATAGTGTTCTTTCTCATAGATCCCTCTGGATTGTTCAGGGACAGTGCATGAGAATAATGCATGAGAATAATGCATGAGAACTAATGGAGAAGTCCATTACATTCGATTGTACCACAGTGTATCAGTCTCTGTGTACAATGTTCTCCTGGTTCTTCCCCCCTCACTCTGCATCAATTCCTGGAGGTTGTTCCAGACTCCATGGAATTCCTCCACTTTATTATTCCTTTGAGAACACTAGTATTCCACCACCAACATATACCACAATTTGTTCAGCCATTCCCCAATTGAAGGGCATCCCCTCATTTTCCAATTTTTGGCCACCACAAAGAGTGAAGCTATGAATATTCTTGTACAAGTCTTTTTCTTTATTATCTCTTTGGGTACAAACCCAGCAGTGCTATGGCTGGATCAAAGGGCAGACAATCTTTTATCGCCCTTTGGCCATAGTTCCAAATTGCCCTCCAGAATGGTTGGATCAATTCACAACTCCACCAGCAATGAATTAGTGTCCCAATTTTGCCACATTCCCTGCAGCATTCATTACCTTCTGTTGCTGTCATGTTAGCCAATCTGCTAGGTGTGAGGTGATACCTCCAAGTTGTTTTGATTTGGATAGCGTACCTTTTAAAGAATAAAAACTCTGTTTTTGTCTTTCCCTCAGAAAAGATTGACCATCACTGACTGAGGTATAGTGATTCTCTCTTTCCCATATATCTACTTGGGGCAGATTCACTATTCAGATGTGGTATACAGAATTATTATTATGGCTTCAGTAAGTCTTTTATTTTCTAACCCTAAAAAGGAGAGATGATGTGATATATACTCAGCCACAAAGAAATTACAAATCTAGAATGTTAAGAGGATTCATGGCACATAATTATAGTTATGTGGTTGGGTTGCAAGGAAGTAGAACTTTCATTAAAAGATGGAATGACCTGGGTCAGGATGGATTCTAAAGATGGCAAGAGACCTTTATCTGAGGGCAGAAATAAAAGATGTAGATGAAGTGGGAAAAGTGAAACAATCCTAGTTAGAGAGTGACATCCCTCAAGCCTTTATCTGGGTACATACTAGGTAGCTGGGGATTTGGCAGTTTGTATTTCTGCTTCAGTGAACTAAGGCTGTTGGAATTTGTTCCTCATCTTTCTCCTCTTACAAATTCCCTTCCTTGTGCCCTTGACTCTAAGGGAGTGGAAAGGAACAAGATGGCATCTAGATTGAAAGCCTCAGGGTGTCTTTGAGGAGTTCTCCAGTTAAGTGGCTAAGGATGGACTCCAATGAGCTCACATTCCTTAATGCCAGACATAGAAGACATGTTTGGGAGGGTTTTGTTATATGGAATCTTTCAAGTCCTAAAGACTTTGTGAAATTCTTCTGGAATCAGAGGCTGTGAAGTATAGAATCAAATAGTTTGAAGAAGAATGGATGTGTAAGAGGTGATCATCTTAGTTATGCCTCCTCTCTCATTATTTGCATATGAGGAAATGGAGGTCCAGTAAGGGTTAAATGACTTTTCCCAAAGATAGGGTTGATAAAAGAAAAGAAAAAGAAGAAAAAAGGATTACTGAAGCATTCTTATATGTATGTTTATACATATTCACATGTATATTTCTTTAGAAGAAAAAGTACATAATAGAAACTCAGAGTTTCATGATAAAAACAAAGGAAATACTGTCTTCTATGGAAAAGGACTATGGGATACTCTGATCAATGAAAGCTAAGAGGGGACATTGAAGCACTTGATGAAGCTTCAAGGGAGGGAGTGCTGCTTGCTCATGTTAATACAGCTTCCATAGAGTGAGCTATCTTTCATCTCTATGTTTCTCTTTGGTAACTGACTGATCCCCTAGAAAAGAATGGTATAGTTGTGAGTGTAACAAGACAAAGAATCAAGTGGGACTTTGTGATGTCAGAGGCTTCCCAGATTCTCTTTCTGAGACAGAAAAACCCAGTCTTGCCCTGGTTGTCTAAGGAAGCATATCTGTTTCCTTTACATACCAAGATGTTGTCCTCTCAGGAGAGAGTACTGTTTTTCTGAAACGACTTTTATTTTTATTGGAGATTCAGTGCCATAGTTTTCCACTGTGTGGGAAGCTTACGACCACCAGGACCACAAGCTGGAACTGAAAAGTCAAGTTTCCTGATTCAGGAGCATTTAAAGATCTTTATTTTTTATCTTCTCCTGTTTTTATTGGTGAGTGAGGTAGTATGGGGTATGGTAGCACCTCTAAAATGAGGAGGAAGTCAAGGTAGCCAGGGACAGTTGAGACAGAGACCCTCTTAGTCCCTTTTGGGACCAAGCCTATGAGAGCTAAACAGCTGAAGGTATATGCACAGTAGAGAGAGAGACACACACACAGTTGCTCTTTAGCCTTTAGTTTCTTGTTCCTTGGAGATTCCTATCAGTTCCTTTCTGATTTCCCCCACAAGTCAGGATGACGGAGTCTCTGATTGATCCCTTCAAAGACAGGCAGGTGGAAAGAAGAACTCTAAATTAGGAAGTATTGGGCCAGTGATTAGCAACCAGAGTTTTGATATTCTGAAGTGAATTCTGTTTAACTTAAGAGAATGCTCAATATTTTTTGAAAAACCCTTGAAAAAGCTCATATAACTTTGTCCCTTGAGTAGGAGGGGAGGGGCTGGCTCAGATTATCACCAGATAAAATAAGCATCAGGATATCCAAATTCTAAAAGTTGGCCTAACAGCTTCTCTCCATTACAATTTATAATATTATTGCAGAGAATTTGTAAGTTTGGTAAATATTTCTGAAAGACTTTGAAGCAGAAAGCAACTGGTAAATTTTGGGGGAGCTTATGTTTGACTTCCATAATCTTGTGTTGATTGAATTCTCCAGAGGCTGCTTCCTTGATTATTTTTTTTCTTTTTTTTTGCATGTTCTTTTTTTTTTAAATATATTTTATTTGATCATTTCCAAGCATTATTCGTTAAAGACATAGATCATTTTCTTTTCCTCCCCCCCCACCCCCCATAGCCGACGCGTAAGTCCACTGGGCATTAGATGTTTTCTTGATTTGAACCCATTGCTTTGTTGATAGTATTTGCATTAGAGTGTTCATTTAGAGTCTATCCTCTGTCATGTCCCCTCAACCTCTGTATTCAGGCAGTTGCTTTTTCTCGGTGTTTCCACTCCCATAGTTTATCCTTTGCTTATGAATGGTGTTTTTTTCTCCTGGATCCCTGCAAGTTGTTCAGGGACATTACACCGCCACTAATGGAGAAGTCCATTACGTTCGATTATACCACAGTGTATTAGTCTCTGTGTACAATGTTCTCCTGGTTCTGCTCCTCTCGCTCTGCATCACTTCCTGGAGGTTGTTCCAGTCTCCATGGAACTTCTCCACTTTATTATTCCTTTTAGCACAATAGTACTCCATCACCAACATATACCACAGTTTGTTCAGCCATTCCCCAATTGATGGGCATCCCCTCATTTTCCAGTTTTGGGCCACCACAAAGAGCGCAGCTATGAATATTTTTGTACAAGTCTTTGTGTCCATTATCTCTTTGGGGTACAGACCCAGCAGTGCTATGGCTGGGTCAAATGGTAGATATTCTTTTGTCGCCCTTTGGGCATGGTTCCAAATTGCCCTCCAGAATGGTTGGATCAGTTCACAGCTCCACCAGCAATGAATTAATGTCCCTATTTTGCCACATCCCCTCCAGCATTCATTACTTTCCTTTGCTGTTATGTTAGCCAATCTGCTAGGTGTGAGGTGATACCTCAGAGTTGTTTTGATTTGCATCTCTCTGATTATAAGAGATGTAGAACACTTCTTCATGTGCTTGTTAATAGTTTTGATTTCTTTATCTGAGAACTGCCTATCCATTTCCTTTGCCCATTTATCAATTGGAGAATGGCTTGATTTTTTGTACAATTGATTTAGCTCATTATAAATATGAGTAATTAAATCTTTGTCAGAGGTTTCTATGAAGATTTTTTCCCAATTTGTTGTTTCCCTTCTGATTTTAGTTATATTGGTTTTGTTTGTACAAAAGCTTTTTAATTTGATGTAGTCAAAATTATTTATTTTACATTTTGTGATTCTTTCTATATCTTGCTTGGTTTTAAAGCCTTTCCCCTCCCAAAGGTCTGACATGTATACTATTCTGTGTTTACCCAATTTACTTATGGTTTCCTTCTTTATGTTTAAGTCACTCACCCATTTTGAATTTATCTTGGTGTAGGGTGTGAGGTGTTGATCTATTCCTAGTCTCTCCCACACTGTCTTCCAATTTTCCCAGCAGTTTTTATCGAATAGTGGATTTTTGTCCCAAAAGCTGGGATCTTTGGGTTTATCGTATACTGTCTTGCTGAGGTCGCTTTCCCCCAGTCTATTCCACTGATCTTCCTTTCTGTTTCTTAGCCAGTACCAAATTGTTTTGATGACTGCTGCTTTGTAATATAGTTTTAGGTCAGGGACTGCAAGGCCCCCATCATATGTGTTTTTTTTCATTATTTCCCTGGATATCCTTGATCTTTTGTTCTTCCAAATGAACTTTGTTATGGTTTTTTCTAAATCAGTGAAGAAGTATTTTGGTAGTTCAATGGGTATGGCACTAAATAGATAAATAAGTTTGGGTAGGATGGTCATTTTTATTATATTGGCTCGTCCTATCCATGAGCAGTTAATGTTTTTCCATTTGTTCAAGTCTAGTTTTAGTTGTGTGGCGAGTGTTTTGTAGTTGTGTTCATATAGTTCCTGTGTTTGTCTTGGGAGGTAGATTCCTAGGTATTTTATTTTGTCTAAGGTGATTTTGAATGGTATTTCTCTTTCTAGTTCTTGCTGCTGAGCTGTGTTGGAGATATATAGAAAAGCTGATGATTTATGTGGGTTTATTTTGTATCCTGCAACTTTGCTAAAGTTGTTGATTATTTCAATTAGCTTTTTGGTTGACTCTCTAGGATTCTTTAAGTAGACCATCATGTCATCCGCAAAGAGTGATAACTTGGTCTCCTCCTTGCCTATTTTGATGCCTTCAATTCCTTTATCTTCTCTAATTGCTACTGCTAGTGTTTCTAGTACAATGTCAAATAGTAGAGGTGATAATGGGCATCCTTGTTTCACTCCTGATCTTATTGGGAATGCATCTAGTTTATCCCCATTGCAGATGATATTAGCTGTTGGTTTTAGATATATACTGTTTATTATTTTTAGGAATGACCCTTCTATTCCTATGCTTTCTAGTGTTTTTAATAGGAATGGGTGTTGTATTTTATCAAAGGCTTTTTCTGCATCTATTGAAATAATCATGTGATTCTTGCTAGTTTGCTTGTTGATGTGGTCAATTATGTGGATGGTTTTCCTAATGTTGAACCAGCCCTGCATCCCTGGTATGAATCCTACTTGATCATGGTGAATGATCCTTCTGATCACTTGCTGGAGTCTTTTTGCTAGTATCCTATTTAAGATTTTTGCATCTATATTCATTAGGGAGATTGGCCTATAGTTTTCTTTCTCTGTTTTTGACCTGCCTGGTTTTGGAATCAGTACCATGTTTGTGTCGTAAAAGGAGTTTGGTAGAACTCCCTCTTTGCTTATTATGTCAAATAGTTTGTATAGTATTGGGATTAACTGTTCTCTGAATGTTTGATAGAATTCACAGGTGAATCCATCAGGCCCTGGGGACTTTTTCTTAGGAAGTTCTTTGATGGCTTGTTGGATTTCAATTTCTGATATGGGATTATTTAGGAATTCTATTTCTTCTTCTGTTAGTCTAGGCAGTTTGTATTTTTGTATATATTCATCCATTTCTCCTAAATTGGTGTATTTATTGCCATATAATTGGGCAAAGTAATTTCTAATGATTGCCTTAATTTCCTCCTCATTGGAGGTGCTGTCCCCCTTTTCATCTTTAATGCTGTGAATTTGCTTTTCTTCCTTCCTTTTTTTAACTAGATTGACCAGTACCTTGTCTATTTTGTTTGTTTTTTCAAAGTACCAGCTTCTTGTCTCATTTATTAAATCAATAGTTCTATCACTTTCAATTTTATTAATTTCTCCCTTAATTTTTAGGATTTCTAATTTGGTTTTCTGCTGGGGGTTTTTAATTTGATCGCTTTCCAGTTTTTTCATTTGCATTTCCAATTGATTGATCTCTGCTCTCCCTTGTTTGTTAATATAAGCATTCAGGGATATGAATTTACCTCTGATTACCGCTTTGTCTGCATCCCAAAAGGTTTGAAAGGATGTTTCGCCATTGTCATTTTCCTCGATGAAATTATTAATTGTTTCTATGATTTCTTCTTTAACTAAACGGTTTTGGAGTATCATATTGTTTAATTTCCAATTGGTTTTAGATTTGGTTTTCCATGTACCATTACTAATCATTATTTTTATTGCCTTGTGATCTGAGAAGGCTGCATTCATTATTTCTGCTTTTCTGCATTTGTGTGCTATGTTTCTGTGACCTAATGTATGGTCAATTTTTGTGAATGTGCCATGTGGTGCTGAGAAGAAGGTGTATTCCTTTTTATCCCTATTTATTTTTCTCCATATGTCTATTAATTCTAATTTTTCTAAGATTTCATTCACTTCTTTTACCTCTTTCTTATTTATTTTTTGATTTGATTTATCTAAATTTGATAATGGTTGGTTTAAGTCTCCCACTAGTATGGTTTTATTGTCTATTTCTTCCTTCAATTCTCCTAGTTTCTCCATTAGAAATTTGGGTGCTATATTATTTGGTGCATACATATTGATTAATGATATTTCCTCATTGTCTATAGTCCCTTTTAACAAAATATAATTACCTTCCCTATCCCTTTTGATCAGGTCTATTTTTGCATTGGCTTTATCAGATATCATGATTACCACTCCTGCCTTCTTTCTATCAGTTGAGGCCCAGAAGGTCTTACTCCATCCTTTAATTCTGACCTTGTGGGTGTCAACCCGCCTCATGTGTGTTTCTTGAAGACAACATATGGTAGGCTTTTGGATTCTAATCCATTCTGCTATTCGTCTACGTTTTATGGGTGAGTTCATCCCATTCACGTTCAAAGTTATGATTGTCATTTGTGGACTCCCTGGCATTTTGATTGCCTTCCCTAATTCTAACCTTTTCTTCTTCGGCTCTACCTTTTAGTCCAGTGATTTACTTTGAATCAGTGCCCCTTGTCCCCTCCCTTGATGTTTCCCTTTTTAGTCCCTCCCTTTTTGTTCCCTCCCCCTCCCCCCTCTCTTTCCCTCCCTTTTTGTTCTCCCTCTCCCCCTCCCCCCCTTGGTTTTCCCTTCTCCTTACCCTTGTTGGGTAAGATAGAATTCAAGATCCCAATGGATCTGGATGTTTTTCCCTCTCAGAGCTGATTTCCCTGAGATTGAGGTTTAATTAACCACCCCCCCCTCTCTTCCTCTCCTTCTTATAGGAGTTTTCTTCCCCTCCCCTTCCCATGTGAATCTTTGTGTGAGAATGATTATTCTATTTGGTCTTTCTTTACCCCCTATTTATACATTACATTTTCCCCACATGTTAGTATACATAGGTTGATATAAATGTAGTCCTTATAGAAGAGAGTTTGAGTAAAAGAAGAAGATAACATTTTCCCCTTTCCTTAATATTTACCTTTTCAGGTATTCCTTGCTCTTTGATTTTTGGTATCAAACTTTCCACAGAGCTCTGGTCTTTTCTTTGCAAAAAGTTGGAAGTCTTCTATTTTGTTGAATGCCCATACTTTCCCTTGGAAGTATATAGTCAGTTTTGCTGGGTAGCTGATTCTTGGTTGGAGACCCAGCTCTCTTGCCTTTCTGAAGATCATGTTCCATGCCTTACGATCATTCAGAGTAGAACTTGCAAGGTCTTGGGTGACCCTGATTGGCATTCCTTTATATCTAAATTGTCTTTTTCTGGCTTCCTGTAGGATTTTTTCTTTTGTTTGATAGCTTTGGAATTTGGCAATTACATTCCTGGGAGTTGTCTTTTGGGGGTTTAGTGTAGAAGGTGTTCTGTGAGCTCTGTCAGTGGCTGTATTGCCCCCTTGTTCTAGAATCTCTGGGCAATTTTCTTTGATTATATCTTGTATCTCACCATGTCCAGTTTGGTGTTTATTTCTGGCTTTTCTGGGAGTCCAATTATTCTTAAATTATCCCTTCTCCCCCTATTTTCCAGATCTATCACCTTGTCGGTGAGATATTTTATGTTCTCTTCTAATTTCTTGGTATTTTGGCTTTGCTTTATTGATTCTTGCTCTTTTACACGATCGTTGTCTTCCAGCTGCCTGATTCTGGCCTTTAAAGCCTGGTTTTCTTTTACAGTTTGGTCAAACTGGTTTTGTAGATGTGTGAATTTCTTTTGCATTATTTCCAACTTTTCCTCCCAGAAGGCTTCCATCTTTTTGGTCATTTCTGATTCAAATTCTTCATAGGTTTGTGGAGAGTTTCCATTTCCTTTGGAAGGTTTTGGAGCATTTTCTTTTATAATATCTTCTGTCTGCTCTGTATTTTGTATTTTGGCTCCATAGAATGTGTCCAAAGTCGCCCCTTTCTTCTTATTTTTCTTGGTATTTTGGGGCTTCTGTGGTTCTGTGGAGTTTGCCATTTCTGAATGTGGAGGATTAGTTTTTCTTGTCTCTGGTGTTCAGAGGCTTTAGTCCTGGGCAGATGGTTTTATGAGCTTTCCCTGGGTTAAACTGAATATGCCTCACTGGAACTGGAATGGAAGGGTCAGACCACGAGGCCACACTCTCCCCCTAGCTCGCTTTCAGGAAGTTGCCTTCAGAATCGCTGGCCGTGAGGCTGTTTCGTAGGCCTGCGGGGGGGATGGGCTGCAGCTTTCCCAAGCTCCGGGCAAGGACTTTCACTGCGACTTGGATAGCAGGATCCAGCCCGTGAGGCTGTCTTGCCCGCCCTGAGGGTTGCTGTTGTTTCGACCAGCTCTCTGCAGCGGAAGCCCCAGGCAGTAACTTTCACCGGGACTGTAGAAGGCCCTGAGGGTTCTGCTCTCTGAGCCCGGCCGGGCTGCGGCTTCCGGGAGCCTTGGACTCTGTGCTCCTACCCCTGAGGTCCGAGGGATCTCGGGTTCTGGCTTTTAAGGGGAGCCGTACCTTTTGATCCGGGTCCAGGTCCAGGAGGAGGGTTCCCAGGGTCTGTGCTGTTGATCGTTTTGAATTTCGGCGCCTTAGGAGCTTATCGTTTGAGATCGGTCGGGAAGGGTTTTCAGGAGATCTGAGCTTTAGCTTTCTCTAAGCCGCCATCTTAACCGGAAGTTGCTTCCTTGATTATTATTATTAATGTTTGAAAAATACAAACCCTTAACTTCCATCTTAGAATCAATACTGCATAGTGGTTCCAAGGCAGAAGAATGTTAAGGGCTAGGCACCTGAGACACCCAGCTGCTCCCTACTTCCTTGATTAAGCCCCTGAGCAGCAGAAACCAGTGTTTGTTACATTTGATAATCATTAAAAGAGGGATTTATAACCTGGAATCCATGGACTTGTTGTAAAGAAATATTTTGGTAACTGCTTCAATACAATTGATTTTTTTGGTAATCCTATATATTTTATTTTATACATTGAAAAATATTATCTTTACTGTCTACTTAACATCTTAGTCTCTACCTTTCAGGAAATTTCTAACCCAACAAGGTAACAAGAAATTACAATAAATCCTTGTTCTGATTTTGGGGATATCTCAAATCCCCTTGTTCTTGTTCTTCTTGTAATTCCTATTGATGAGACACACTTTGGGGTTATGTAACCTGTTAAATGTGGGATCATCCACATGGCTCCGTGGAGGACTGATAGGGAGAAAAGCAGAATTTAGAAGAGTGGGCTGGCTGCTCTCGACTAAGATTTCTCAGTCCAAAGTTTTGATTATCTAGTTTGCTTCCAATTTCCTAAGGCACTTTCACAAAATATTCCATTAAAAATATTTTGAATTGTCTATTAAAAATTCAAAAGCATGCATGAAGATTCTTCTGGGAGGGTAAGAACACTTGAGTTTGTGGGATTGTATGGCAAGACTAAGCAGTTTAAAGCCTGATCGTGGGCAACTTGAGAGGCTGGAGAAAGATGCTTTTGTCAAGAAAGTTTTATTGAGATCAATGAATGTTTGGTAAAATACACCATCAGAGGACTTCAATCCTTTAAATTGCCTGGCTTCAGTTAGGATAAGGTAGCTTATTCTCATTTTTTTAACTATCTCTGTAGAAATGAGTTTGTTAGATCCTTTGAATAAGTTTTAATAAAGACATTGAGTAGACTATGGTTAAGATGGATAGTATGACCAAAATTGGGAAGGAGAGGAATAACTTGCTTCATATATTGAACAGATTCTATAGAGGTTAATCTTAGGATAAGGTCATATACTATATATAAGTATTTATGTGTGTGTATATATACATTTACTCTCATAAACACACACACACACACACACAACACACACGGTGGTTCACAATGAGGACAAAAGGAAAAAAAAAAGGTCCCAAACTAGGAAGAACTAATTTAAAGAGCCTTCAATCTTTGATTAATAGCATATTCAGGGATACTTGTAAACAGATTTTCTCATTTGATTTTGTTTTTGTTAATATGTAATTTTCTCAAGGAAATCCTTCAGTGGAGGAATGGTGAGAAAATACCGGCTATTTCCAGAAGGTGAGAACTTTGGCTTTCCGAAATGGGCCCCCATCACCTATCTCTTGTTTAGTGTTTAGTTCTAGTTCTCATACATCTGATCCCAGTCTGGTGATTTTCAGCCTGACACAGAATAGTGTAGAGGCCTTGGTTTCAATCCTGCCTCTGACTTGGGTCATGTTCCCTTAACCTCCACCTGGGATCTTGATTTTCTCATCATCTGTAAGATGTTGGGGATTGGACTAGATGGCTTTCAATATACTTTCCAGCTTTGCATTTATGAGCACTGATCTAGAAATCAGAAGATCTGAGTTCTAATCTTGTCTCTGCTACTATTCTCCACTTTGGCCTTGGGCAAGCCACTCATCTCCCTTCTTTAAGAATCATTGTACTTGTATTACAGGTTCCCAGGAAAGTGCTTGGCAAAATGGCAAGCATCAGAGTAGATTGGGAGCACACAGGCTTGGAGTAGGGAAGACCTGAGTTCAAATCTGAACTGAGATACTTCCTAGCTGTTTGACCCTAGCAAGTCACTAACCCCAATTGCTTAGCCCTTTCTCATTTCTGTCTTAGAATTGATACTCAGTTATCAGTTTTAAGATGGAAGGTTAAGAGTTCTTAAAAAAAAATCTAGCCGTGTAAATATGATCTATTTCCTCACAAGGGGATGTTAATATCTTTTTTCATAACTAAAAGGGCTTACTGAGTAGATTAAATGAGGCAATATATGTCAAAGTGAATATTTATATTCAATGGTGAATATTTATAAAGTATGAAAGCCCAACTATTGTTGCCAGGTCCTCATCACCTCTCCTTCCTCTTCCCCTTATTCCATAGTTCCCTTCCTGTACTTACATTCTATTTGTATTTCCTTAACCCCACTTACATTGTTTCTTTTTCATCAGCATCCCTGGTCCAGCTGCCTCCAAAAGGTTTTTGTCAACAGTCCACATTTGTGCAGTTACCATGTCCTCCTCATAGGGTAGCTCCATCACGGCATCAAGACCGCCAGTCCAGGGCCAATTCATCAGTCATACCTTGTCAGAGAGCTTCATCTGCACAGCTACCCTTCCCCAGTGGTCATCCCCACCATCCCCACCGTCCCTACCAGGATGACCTTTTCCACTGTGACCATCTTTACCATCGATCAACAGCAATACCATTATCTTATCTGAAGTATATGTCATCTTCAAGCCCTAAACTACATGGTAGTGCCCCTGTCTTCCCAGATTTCAAGGCAAAGTCAGAGCCCCTTCGTGTAAAATCAGATTTTGAAACTCTACTAGACCCCAATCATCAGGTTGAGGATTCATCACACCCTTACCTGAGGGCACTGACTCCTTCAGTCAGTGATCACTTTCCCAAGGTTTTAAAGAGCTATGATGATTTGGAGGTATCTTCAGCTGTAACTACCCCTTCCCAACTATGCCCATTATCATCTTCTTCATCTCCAACTCCTCAATTTCCACCATCACTGCAGCCACCACCACTGCCACAAAAGCAATCACCAGCACCTGCACCACCACCTCCACCTCTATCACCACCACCACCACTACCAACAACACCCCTATTTGGGCCCCAGCCTCAGCCTCAGACCAGATTTCAGCCTCAGATTCGACCTCTACATCTTCATTCACCTTTACCCCCACCTAAACCTCCAATGCAACTTCCATCTTTCAATTTCCAGAGGACCAAGAAACAGGCTGTAGTTCCTTTCCATGGAGCATGTAGGGCTAAAACTGCCTGTGCAAGAACTTCATTGCGGCCAGTATGTCCCCAAAGTCCCTGGGCTTTTAAGAGGAAGGGAGCCTGGTTAGGAAACTAAAGCCCCATATCATCAGGGTCATCAATTGAGGGTTGTTACTGCCATGTTAGAATGTTTACACCTAAACCATAAAGCCAGGTTTATGTCATCTCCATTTGAATGCTGTTCCAGGGTCATAGCCTTGAAAACCACCAACTTGCCCAAGAATAAAGTAGCTAAGGCATTGCATCCTGACCCTCTCTGCTGGGGATAGTTAAAATGTTATGATTCTCTGAACGTTCTCCTGGACCTCAAAATCTAACCCAAATGACAAAGATGCACAGAAGAACTCTCACTTCCTGTTTCATCAATTGCATCTTCAATACTTCCCATTTACTATACAGGGCCCCAAATGCTTGGGCACCATGTACATTCATGCATGGACTCTGTTATTCACAGGCACAGGTCATCTCATCTCCAATTTACCACCAGGCTAGAGCAGTGGTTATACCATCACCAGATTAGGAACCATGGAAGCCTTATCATCCAGGCCTGGAACATTGGGCTGAGGTCAACCTTATATTTTTGTTGCTGGCACAACAAATAATGGTTAAGGGTCCACAAGAGCCTAATTACAAGACCAAGGATAAAAAGTGAGCCACAGAAATGACCTATCAGGCTCTACCTGCATTAGGCCTGACTGTTAAGCTGAAGTTTTCATGGACTTCAACCACAAAGTCATAAATATATCAATTGCCTTGGTCACCTGACTTGAAGTAATCCTTTTTCCAAAAGCCCAAGCATCATGACACTAACCCTGAGTCTCTAGAGGGTCTTGAGGTATAGGGCTTTGGTGTGTCTAGATAGAAATGGGGCAAAGGACTTAGAATCTTGATGTTACCTTATCAGCACACACCTCATTTGGACATAGGGCATAAGTTTGGGCATGCTCTGGACACTTCAATCCAGGCAATTCTTTATCTCTACTTCCTCAGTCTCCACCATCACTGTAGCCTCTGCCATTGCCACTGCAGGTTTCACCACCCTCTGCACTGTTGTCTGGGTTGTATCCTTGGCCCTTGATTAGACTTCATCCTCAGCCTTCTCCTTTACATCTTCATTCAACTTTGCCTCAATCTAAACCTCCAAAAGAACTTTCATCTTTTAATGCTTCATGATCCAAGAAACAGGCTGAGGTTTCTCATCATGGAGAATGTAGGTCTAAAATTATATTTGCAATAACAACAATTTTGCCCAATATGTCCAAAAGTGCTTTGGATTTGTGAGGAAGGAACACTGGTTATGAAAGTGAAGCCCTACAACATTAAGGTTGCCAAATATGGGTTGTTCCTTCCCTTTTAGGACTTTTCTACCTAATCACAAAGCCAGGGTTATGCCATCTTCACTTGAATGTAACACCAGGGCCACCACTTTGAAAACCATCAACTTATCCAAAAACCAGGTTACTCATAGCATTCTGAACCTCTCAGTTGGGGATTGTTAAAATGATTCTCTGACCATACTCTTAGACCTCAAAATCTGACCCAAATGACAAAGGTGCACAGAAGAGCTATTACTTCTTGCTTCATCAATTGCATCATTAAGATTTCCTATATACTATATCAGGGCCAAAAATACTTGGACAACATGTGCATGCTTGCATGGACTCTGTTATTCATAGACACAGGTCATCTCATTCTCACTTTATCACCAGATTAGAGCAGTGGTTATACTCACCAGACTAGGAAGCATGGGACCCTTAACATCGAAGTCTGGAACACAGGTCTCAGGTCATCTTAATACTTTTTTAGGTCAAACTCATAATGTTTAAGGGTCCACAAGGCCTCATTATAAGAACAAAGATAAAATTGATTCACAGCAATAACTTAACCACCAGGCTATACCTGCATTAGGTCTCAATGTTGAACTAAAGTTTTCATGGACCTCCCCTACCAAGTCATAATATTAATATTCTTGGTCATCTGACTTGAAGTAACCCCTATGAAAAGCCCAGGCCACAATAACCCTGAGTCTCTAGAGTATTTTGAGTTGTTGGGTTTTCCTGAGACTTGATAATAATAAGGCAAAGAACTCAGTACCTTGATGTCACATAATTGGTACACCCCTCATTTTGACATAGGCCATAAGATTGGGGTCTACTCCAGACATCTCAATCCAGGCAAAACATATACTAGGACTGGTGGTTTTGCCAAAGAATCTTCTTGTCACTGATGACTGGAGTTACTGGGTTCCCCACATTAGGTTCAGGCTACCTGGAATAGTGACACTAAGACCATATTTATATGAGGCTCAAGATGGGACTGAAAGATTACACAGAGTTATTTCCAGGGCACAATGACACAGGGCCAAGACCATCAAGCTACACCCCTAAACATTTGGATAAATTGCTTCTTGAATTAGGCCAGAAAATGGAGGACATACTATCTTCTGGATGTTGCCTCCTTTAAGTCCTGGGAATCAGGTTAAGACCATGGAATTCCCAGCACCCAGAGTACATATTTATGGACCCAGAAAGTTGGAATAAGGTTCTTTAAGGTACTGTATTTTAGGACATAAAACATAACCTGACTACCAAGCTATACCTGCATTAGATCTGACTGTTGAGCTGAAATTTTCATAGACCTCACCCACCAAGCCATAATATCAATAGCCTTAGTCATCTGACTTGAAGTCATCTGTATTCCCAAAGCCCAGGCCCAAAGAATAGTAACTCTGGGTCTCCAGAGGGTTTTGAAGTATAAGGCTTTCCTGAATCTTGATAATGGAGTAAAGGACTCAGTACCTTAATGTCACCCTATCAGCACACCTCATTTGGACATAGGCCATAAGATTGGGCCTGACCTGGGCACTTCTATCTAGGCCACATGTGTAAAATTAATATAAAAATGTAGCATTTACCCACACAGATGCATTAGGAAAGGATATCAATTCATGTGATAGAGGAAGACCACATGTCCATCTTAAGCCCTGACTCCTGAATGGGCTGTCAGATGCTGTTCCTAGAGGATTGGACTTGTGACCTGTACTGTCTTAACAAAGATCCCCATTAAGAATGATATCATTATCTCTATAAGAGATGGGGGACCAAAGGGGAGCTAGGCTGTCATTGTCTATGGCTTCATCCTGAGTGAGAGCTCTCTGTGCTCTGCCCAGGAGGCTTTGATCATGTCTTTCCCATGCAATTTCTTGTAAAATGGGCTGGGGCCAAATGGATAACTGGTTCCTGGAGAAAGAAAGTGCAGTCTGGGGACTTTTGTAGTTAAGGGCAATCTTTCCTATTTCTCTCTCTCTCACTTTTAAGAAGAGATAATTAAAATCCAATATATAATCTCCAGGATTAATTTTACGAATAACTATCTGCAATATGAAGATAGAGCTTTTATTCATTTGCTTTTTTCTCATTTCCCCTTCTTTTTAAGTTTTTTTTTTCTAGCACAGAAGAAGTAAAGAGTAGATTTTATTTTTGAGTTCCATGTTTCTGAGAAGAAGCACAGGGAGAAAAGATTTGGTACAATTATAATCTCCAGCATTGTTTTTTTTTAAATTAGATTGTTAGGCAATGAGGGTATGAAAGTGGGAAGCTTTAGTCTAGTCTCAATAAAATAGATCAGTCTTAGCAAAACTGCATCGGAATGTGATTTTAAAAGTTCTTTAAATATGGTAGAAGTGTCAGGTAAGCCTCAAAATGTCACTAAGCTTTCTCCTTGCATGGTGTCCATGAGACCTTTATCAGTAGAGCATTAATTTCTTTTAATGCATGATTCTTCTACAAATCTGTTAGGGAGAGATCTTCTATGTAAACTAAGGGCCACTCTACCTGCTCTACAGATGGCTCTTTAGCTCTAGAACTTCCAGAGTACTCTAACTTTGCTCCCAGGCCTTCCTCCTGATAGTCAAGAGGTAATAGCTCCTTCCTTTGAAATTCTTGTAGATATCCTTGAATCTCTGTGGACTTTATCCTCTGTTGATATAGGCCTACTTAAGTCAGCTGTTCATGTTCAGATTAAGACAAAAGGTGTCATTTCCTCCTCCCCTTCCCTTCCTCATTATCCTTTACCCAAGGATACTGTTGAAGAAATATCTCCAATAATTGAGTCATTAATTGAGCAAGGGATATGAATTCCATGAAAATCCAAAAATAATTCTCCTGTCTTCCCCATAAAAAAGCCTAAGCCAGGTCCACATGGGAAACCTGTTTATGGGTTTGCAAAAGGTCTGACAGCACTAAAAAGTTATGCTGTCCAGTGCCATCTCGTGGTTCTAAATCCTACGAACATCATCTCAATCTCTTTTGAAGCCAAATATTTTACAGTGTTGGAATTGTGTTTTTCATTTTTCTCCATTTCCGTTCATGAAAATTCTCACAAAATATTTCCTTTCTCCTGGAAAGGTTCCCCATGAACATGTACAAGATTATCTAATGGATTTGTAGAGAATCTAACTTTGTTTTCACAACTTTTAAAGCAGCATTTAGCTAATATTTGGTGGGGTGAACTTTTTAAATAAAATTTGTGGATGACTTGCTTTTAGCAGCATCAGATGCACAGATGTGCCAGGAGCACAGTAGGCATCTTCTCTTAAAGATATGCAGGAGAGACCACAATGTTTCTAGGTCAAAAGTTCAGTGATGTCTTCCAAAGATAGACTAATTGTTTTGTTTTAACTGCTGGAGTCTGCTTTATTTCCCCCAAGTGCATCAAAGCTACTCAACTTCTTACTCCTTCTAAAAAGAGACAGTTGAAAGCAATCTTAGGGGTTCTGTAGGCAATGGATTCCTTGTTATGGGGAAATGACTTTACTCCTTGTACCTCTCACTGAAGATTCAGTCCCTCAACAATGTCAGTTAGATTCAGAACATCTGTCAGCTCTTTCAGAATTAAAACAACATTCTGTCTGCCCCTGCTCTAGGAATTCCAGATTATAAAAAAGTCATTTATTTTGTATTTACATGAACAGAGCAGGATAGCTTCTGCAGTCTTAACTCAAACCTTAGGTCTTGCACAGTACAAAGTGGCTTATTATTCAGCACAACTGGACTCAGCTGCTGCTGGAGCACTACCCTGTCCTAGAGAGGTCACAGCCACAGCTTTGCTTGTAAATCAATCAACAGATATAATATTTGGGAGTCCCATAATGGTTCTGGGCCCCCAAGAGGTCAAGTAATTATAGCTCCAGTATAGGACTTGAGGATTTTCAGATCAAAGACTTGTTAGATATGAGATAACTTTGTTAGGAAATGAAAATATCTTTCAGTGATATACAGTCCATAATCCTGCAACATATCTTCCTGATTTTCCAGTCTCTGGGCAACCATTATATAATTGTGAATCAATGGTAGACAAGGCTGAAAAGCCCTGTAATGATCATTGTGACATACCTTTAGAAAATCCAGATTTAATTTTATTCACTGATGGTTCTTCTTTTATGAGGAATGGCATATATTACATTGGGGCTGATGCTGTCACAGAATTTTCTACCATTTGGGCAGTTTCACTACCCTCTAATATTAGTGCTGAGAACTGTTGGCTCTCAAAAATGACTGCAAACTTGCTAAGGGAAAGGAAGCAACGATTTACATAGACTCCAGGTATGCTTTTGGTGTTTGTCATTCTATTGGAATACTCTTGATGCAAAGAACTGGTCTCTGCTCTCCAGGTACCAGGAGTTTTGACTATTGTTCATTGTTCTGCTCATACAGGTGGTACTGTCCCTGTCTCTAGAGGAAATCATCATGCAGATAGTACAGCTAAGCCTGCTGCATTAGAAGGACCTGAATTAATTTTTATTATGAACAAATTTTTTTCTCTCTCTTATAATGAACAGGAAATGGAGAAATGGAAGCAAAGGTTTAACGCAAAGTAGATTAATGAGGTTTGGTTGTCATCAGAAGGGTAGTCATTGCTTCCTTGAAGTCTCCATCACCAAATATGCTTATTAACAAAAGGGCATGGGATGGGAGTCCATATTTCAGTTCTCAAGAAATTTCTAAGGAAGCCAATGAGAAATTAAATGACTATCTTTTATCTTGAAAAGATCCTTCTTATCTTTTTAATGTATATATGACTATGTCTTAATTTTTTCATGTAATTTGACAAAGACACATGGAGCCTACTCTTTTAACTAAGTTCAGTAAATATTAAGCACCTCATGTGTGCCAGGCACTGTGTTATGTGCTGGGAATAGAAATAAGAAAAAGACAGTGCTTGCCTTCAAGGGGCTTATAATATAATGGATAAAGACAATACAGAAAAGGAAGCAAAAAAGAGGGGAGCCTAATTTAAACCAAGGAGAGCCTTTGAAAGAAAATTAGGTTTCCCAGAATATCTTGAACCTTATGTAAAGGAAACTTTGGGACGAGTTTATAATTCTACTCTCTAGCCCTTCAATTATAAGGGAAAATAAATGAAAACATATTGAGGTCTTAAGTATCAAAAAGTAAGTCAATTTATGTGTGACCCTGGGCAAGTCACTTGACCCCATTGCCTACCCTCACCACTCTTCTGCCTTGGAGTCAATACTGTGTATTGGCTCCAAGACGGAAGGTAAGGGTTTAAAAAAAAAGTAAGTCAATTTAAACCATGGAATTTGAGATGATTAGCTTATCCTGGAGCAAGCTATAAATAGCAATAGTATCAATGTGATACTGTTTCTGATGATTCTTTGTTATTTAGAATTGCCTTAATTTCTAAATATTCATAAAGAACATCAGGATTAACCTGATAAAATAATGACACATACTCTGGAAGTTATTCTACAGATGTTCCCACACAAAAATATTTCAGACCAGTCCTGAACAATTCCAGAGTCTCCATAGTCAATTCCAAGGATATCTTTCACTGATAATGAAGTCACATTTTGTTCTATGCTCCAAGCTGCTGGTAGATATCTTCTATTGTTAAACAGAAGTTTCTCCCTTGTTTCTCAATCCCTACTACTCTTTCTTTGAGTACTGTAAAGCCTGTAGCCTACTCCTCCTTGGGTTTATTCCCTGCCCCCACTTTTCTTTTAATACCCTTACTTTCTGTCTTAAAATCAATACTGTGTATTGGTTCTAAGGCAGAAAAGTGGTAAGGGCTAGGCAATGGAGTATTAAGGGACTTGCCCAGGGTCATACATATGGGAAGTGCTTGAGACCAAATTTGAAACCTTCTGTCTTTAGACTTGGTTCTTTATCCACAGAGCCATCTAACTGTCCCACTTGTTTTTTTTTTTCCTCCATAATCCTGGCACATGTATCTTGTTTTCTGTATTTTAAAGAAAATAAATAATTTTATTGTGCATACTGTGGTTCTCTAGATTTTAGGGGAACTGTTATAACTGCTGTGCTCTGCTTTTGACAGTTAACAGTATTTTGTAGTGTAAGGATAATTTTAGGGTTGTGACCTAAACTAAATTAATTATGGTCACCAGGGAATATCCCAAATAAAATACCCAAGTCAGCTGGAAATTTATGGTGATTTTAATTAATATAGAGGAAAGAAATTAAGGAGAAGGGAGAGGGAAAGGTGTAGGATTTTTTTTCACCTGGCCTGTGCCAGGGAAGTTCAAATTAGTGTTGTTGTTTTTTTTAAGAGGATAGTGTTGGAAGGTAAAGGAGAAAGGAATCAGCCTAAATTCCAAGAGAGTTCAACTAAGATGCCTCACCGAAACTAGCTACTCAGCTTCTCCCAGTATAGTATCAAGGAAAACTCACCTCCAAACTGGACAATAGCTGCCACCATGCCAAGATGTCAGAATGCTTAGCATGCTGCCAGCCAGAGCCACCTCTTCAGGGAAAGAGGCCAAAGAGAGGAAGTGATGTAAAATATATAGATGGCTTTACATCACTTTCCTGCATCTCGTCTGTACCAATGGTAGCTTAAGCTTGACTTAGGACAGCCCAGGGACTCTTAGCTGTTTCTAATTTGTCATTTGCTAGCATATGTCTTTCATAGGCCATCCTCCTAAATACTTAATCCTTAAGTATGGGTGTAGACATTCTTGATTTTGTTAGACTAAATAGGGTGGAGTAATGTAAAGTTCACAAGACATTCCTGATTTTGTTAGACTAAGTAGGGTGGAGAAATCTAAAGTTCACAATCCCCCCTGATGATTGGGAGACTAGTCTCCCAATTGATCACTAAACATAATCATCCTGCACCTTCAAATTTTCTAACTGCAGGTGCATACATAATTTCAACGTCTAAGAGGAAATTACAATAGTTAGATAGAAGAGGGAAAGAGGAGAAAAACAGACAGCAAAACCAATGTTTGCTGGGCACATTGACAAAAACCAATTAGGGGACAGTCCCCTTTTGGCATAAGAGTATACATTCAAATAAATGTTCAATCAAACTTCAGTTCAATCAACCACACTCAAAGTTCATTCTGGATCTTCTTGATGTAGTGTAGGTTTTCTGGCGTCTTTCTGCAACAGTTCATTCTCCGGATTTAGGAGGGAACAAGCTTCTTCTTTGAATATCTTTTCTCAAACAAAATTTCAAAATCTTGAATTTTTATTAAAATACAATCCCCCCTGAAGTGGACATTAAAAAACATCCAGTTCAGCTCAAGATGCAATATTGAGTTATGGGGGTGTATGAGTAAATTATCAAAAGAAAGAGAAAAACAAAGCAAAAAAAAACCCAAAAAAATATAAAGAAAAAAAATGTAAGAAAGTTAAACTTTTGGTAGAAAGAAAAAAATTCAAAATCAGAATAAAAATACCAAAATCTATGTATATAAAATGTTGAGTAAGCAAGAATAAATTCATAATCGGCCCTTGTATTAGGGTCCAATAAATTTCTATCCCACAAGTCTGTAGGACAGAATGCAGTAATATTTTACTTACCAATTTGCAGCCAAGACTACAGCAATTTGTCATACTATAAGAAGAAAAGAAACTAGAATTTTATTTTGATAGGCAAGTGTGATTTTTTTCCATTCTCGGGGATATGGGGAGCCAGGATGATAGTCAAACTTTGGTACTTGTCTGAGTACTTCACAAAGAGTGTAGATAACAAGGAAATCCTACAAATTAACATATGTCAAGCATCGCAACCTCGCATCTCACACTACTTTTTCCTGCGTGATATTTTTGGCACTATTCAGGTTAAGTCTGTACTCTTTGTTTTTATCCCATTTCCTAGAATCAGAGACAAACATTAACCACAGTCCCATAACATGTTATCAATAAATGGCAGGTTCCCACAGTTTAAGGCTTTGGATATGCAGTAATATTATAGCAAGCATATACATACATACATACATACATATATATGTATATATATATATATAACTTATATTACTGCAGAAAAAGTAATAATAATTGCATGTACCTTTAGTACAAGAAATGATAAAAAGGGGGAAAATCTATTCTAATCAAAATAAAAGAAAGGCAATAATAAAAATAAGGGGGAAAGAAAAAAATCATGAATTCAATGTATTCTCGAAAAACAGCATCCACTTGTCAATGGATTATTGTCTCTAATGCATGTGATAAGATACAGTCAATCAGTCTCAACAGAAGATGCTCTCTTTACATGTGAGCAATGAATCTAAGAGTCCTTCTCTCCAATCTTTATAGATGTTAGAGTAGTCAAAAATATTTGGAATGGTCCTTCCCAGGAAGGCTGAGTTACACCAGGAAGCTGGAAATTCTTAATATACACCTTGTCTCCTGGGATCAGGTCATGAAGTGAAAAGTCTAGTGGTCCAGTGTGAGATTTAAAATGGTTGAGGTCTTAAACTGTAGTGGTTAAAATAGTGGAAGATATAAATTTTGATAGATATAAGAGAGGGTGAGTAAGTTTGACCACAGAAATATGTTTCACTACAGTGTCTTGGGTTTAAAATCAAATATAAGGTGGTCGCCAGGGACATATTCCCAATTATTCAAATACCCAAGTCAATTGGGTTTTATAGAGATTTTAATTAACAATACAATGAGTAATCAAAGAAAGAGAGAGAGAGAGTAAAAAAGGAATAAGTATGAAGGGCCTCAAAGCCAATATGGCCTAGACCTGAGTCTTAAAAGAGAAATCAGTCAGTTTTTTATAACTCACCATAAGATCTGTCTAAGTAAGGATTTCTAATGACATCAGGCCAGCAGCATCTCAGCTGCTTTCACCAGCTACCTCCTCCATCTGAATGTTTCAGAATCAGTCTCCTCAGAATAAGTCTCTCCAATCTGAATGTTTCAGAATGACTTTTTAGCTCTTCCCTGAGCTATTATTTTTAAGGGTAAAATCTCCTCTGTCACCTCCCCTAAGTCCTTACATCTACTAATCACTGTAGATGTTTCTAAAGGACCGCCCATTTTTAATCCACACCTAAGAAGGTGTGGATTTATGAGTAATTCACACCAGGAAAGCTCTGAGTAAGTTTTCCAGTTCTTTGTTCCTTGTAAATTCACAAGTTGCTTGACCTTTATAGGTACTTAGCTTAAGAAAAGTATGGGTTTAAGTACTTTTCATTGTTCAGAAAAGAGTTTACAACTTTATCTTCCCCTAGGGCAGACCCAAGTAGGTAAAGTAGAATTCTCACATTCCTGCTTTAAGTAGAGTTCACTGCCCAAATGGGGAATGGTCTTAATCCAATCTTATAAAGTAGAGTCTGAGAAATTTTAAGGTTTACACCAGCTTCTACTGCAGCTCCGTATTCATGGAGTTCATGCAGTTTGTGCTGTAATTCCTATATATAGGAAGCAATAGTAGTATCTCCCCCTAATAGTGATATATATGCAGGGGAGAAAGGTTTAGTCTGTATAGGTGAATGTCCAAAAAGCATCTCAAATGATGAGATGTGTAAGTCTCCTTTAGGCCTGCTTCTAAGATAAAAAGGGTCAGAGGGAAAATTTCAGGCCATTTTAAATGTGTCTCAATGCATAATTTACCAGTCATAGTTTTAAGTTTTTGTTCATTCTTTCAACTTGGCCTGAGCTCTGGAAATGATATGTAACATGGAATTTGGGAGTTATCCCCAAGCAATAATATATCTGATTTAGGACAGAATCAGTAAAATGACTTCCTCTATCTGAATCAATACATGCTGGCAGGTCAAAGTGAGGAATAATTTCTTTTAAAAGCACCTTAGCAACAAAAGGCGCTGTGACTCGTGTTGCAGGAAATGCTTCTGTCCATCTAGTCAGTTGATCTACTATGACTAGACAACATTTATAATGTCCAGTCTTTGGCATTGTTATGAAATCTATCTGCAGGTGCTCAAAAGGTGTATAAGCCAGAGGATGCCCACCAAAGGCTTTGTCACAAAAGGTGTGTTGGTTATATGCTTGGCAGGTAGAGCAGGCTGTACACACTTTAAAAGCTATAGTAGTTATACCAGGGGCTATCCATACTCTCTGAACAGAGTCCATGATGCCCTGGGTGCCAAAGTGACCATTTTTATGAATAGATTGGCAAATTTGGTGATAGAAACTTCTAGGGAGCAGGGATTTTCCTTCAGATGACACCCATACTCCATTAATCTATTTTGCTTTGAATTTTTGTTCCATTTTCCCACTTCCTTTTCATTATAGGAAAGTGATAAATTTAAGTCATCAGTTGTTCTTAATGTTAAAATTAATTCAGGCCCTTCTATGGCTGCTAGCTTTGCAGTGGCATCTGCTCGATCATTTCCCCTAGAGACAAGGTCAGTGCCACCTGTATGGGCAGAGCAATGAACTACAGCTAGGGCTTCAGGCAGCTGGAGAGCAGAAAGACTTTCATTAATAATTTCTGCATTAGCTATAGATTTTCCAGCTGAGGTTAAAAATCCTCTCTGGAGCTATAGCATCCCAACTGAGTGACAAATGCCAAAAGCATATCTAGAATCCATATAAATTATTGCCTTTTTATCCTTGGCAATTATACATACATGTTTTAGAGCTATGAGTTCTGCACCTTGAGTGCTAATATTAGAGGGCAGTGAAGCTGACCTTTCAGTGGCAAATTCTGTGACTATAGCAGCTCCAGTGTAGTGTATGCCATCCTTCATAAAAGAGGAACCATCAGTAAATAAGACTAGA
Source organism: Monodelphis domestica (assembly GCF_027887165.1). Classification (NCBI taxonomy): domain Eukaryota; kingdom Metazoa; phylum Chordata; class Mammalia; order Didelphimorphia; family Didelphidae; genus Monodelphis; species Monodelphis domestica. The sequence goes on from NC_077230.1 coordinate 57,526,642, forward strand.
TCTGGATTGCCTAAGGGGGTGTCCAAGAGATTATCTCAAGTCTTTTCTGCCATGGATACTAGTGTTTCACAACTATGTAATGGTTCTCCTGAAGATGGTAAATCTGGAAGCAAGGTGGCAGGGTTAAGGGTTGTACAGCATTTCAAGGTAATGCTTTCACTATTTAACAAGGTTATTTCATACATTGTAATTCTCTGATCTGAGAATGCCTGTGTTCTATGTTTTATCAATAATGCTTCTATCTCATGTGGGCACATTATTGTTAATGGACATCCCAATACTAAATCAATGGTTTTTGTTACTAGTAAGGCTGTAGCAGCCACTCCTCTAAGACATGGTGGTGCTCCTGATGCTACTGGGTCTAGTTGGGCAGAATAATAAGCAATTGGGCGCTGAGAAGGTCCCAAAGTCTGAGTTAAAAAAACCTGAAGCTACCCCTCTTCACTCATGTACATACAAAGTAAATGGCTTGTTGTAATCTGGGATTCCTAGAGCAGGGGAAGACAGGATAGCCTATTTTAGATCTGATAGAGCTGACAAGTGTTCTGGCTCTAATTTGAGGGGTTCAGGGACCAAATCCCTTGTTAGTGCTCTAAGGGGTTTAGTAATTTCCCCATAGCAAGGAATCCATTGTCTACAAAACCCTGTTGCTCCTAAAATTGCTCTCAACTATTTCTTAGTGGTAGGAGTACTTAAATTTTGAATATTTTCAATTTGTTTGGGAAAAATAGAGCAGGCACCCACAGTCAGGATGAACCCCAAATATTCTACTTTAGGGAGACAACACTGAAACTTATCCTTCGAGATCTTATGGCTTGTTTTGTGCAATTCCAAAAGAAGATGTTTACTATCTTCCTGACATGCCTCTGCGTCTATTGAAGACAAGAGTAGATCATCTATGTATTTGATTAATTTCCTATTTTTAAATGTTATAATATCTGTGTCTTGGCTCAAAATTTGTGCAAATAAACTTGGGCTTTCCACAAACCCTTGTGGCAGAAAACTCCATGTATTTTTAGCCCTTCCAGGTGAAAACAAAGGTATGCCTGGAGTTCTCATGTATGGGTATAGAAAAGAAGGCTGAACACAAGTCTACTACTGTAAAGTATGTAGCTGTGCTAGGAATAGAAGAAATAATAGTATTGATGTTGGGAAATACAGAGTGTCTCTTTAGAACATGGTTGTTCACATCTCTCAGATCCTGTACGAATCTATAGAGGTGCTTGCCATTGGGCCCCCTTTTGGTTTTTTAATGGGCAGGATGGGCATGTTGTATTCACATTTACAAGGGGTTATTATTCCTTGGTCAATTAATGAGCTTATTCCTGGGGTAATACCCTCAACTGCCTCTTTTGAGAGGGGATACTGAGGAATGGAAGGAGGAGGGCTAGATTTAGTTTTTATCTGCACAGGAGCATCTGGATTAAGTAAGCCTACATTGGAAGAAGATGTGGCCCAAAGAGACTCCAGTATATCTGCAGGTATTACAAAGGTGGGAGACTCTTTTGCCTCCTGGCTCTCTGAAAGAAGTACAGGGAGTAATTTTTTAAAACCCATACCTTCCGTCTTGGAGTCAATACTGTGTATTGGCTCCAAGGCAGAAGAGTGGTAAGGGCTAGGCAATGGGGGTTAAGTGACTTGCCCAGGGTCACACAGCTGGGAAGTGTCTGAGGCCAGACTTGAACCTAGGACCTCCCATCTCTAGGCCTGGGTCTCAATCCACTGAGCTACTCAGCTGCCCCCTACAGGAAGTAATTTTAAAGATTCCTCAGATACTTCCAAGGACACAGAGCCATCTGGGGTTCAAAGTATTGTGGCTTGTAGTTTGCATAGTAAATCCCTCTCCAGCAAGTTTGTGGGGGATCCAGGCATTAAAAGAAAAAAATGTTCAGCAGTTAGGGGTCCCACACATACCATGTGAGGAGAAAGTTTTAGGACCTTTAAAGGATTTCCTGATACACTTTTTACATTTAGAGAGCCAATAGAGTCATATTTTGCATCTGGTTTGCTTACCAAAACTGACCTAGATGCCCCAGTGTCCAAAAAACAATCATAGTATGAATTTCCCACCTTTAAAGTGACATAAGTTTCCTTACTATGTGTGTGTGTGGGCATGTATTTGGATTACTGGCATTAAAATATCAGGGTCTGGAAAATCAAAGGTTTCACTCTTTGATTCCAAGGCCCTCACCTCCTCTTCCCCTTCACACCGTCAGAAAGGTGCTTGGGCAGTTTTCTGGGATCTACCATGCTGATGGGGATTCTTACCCAGAGTATAGCATTGACAAGCTACATTTTTTATATATTGTTGTTGGGTATTGTGTTGTGTACTATCATTTTCCTCATTTGGAGCACTGCCATTATTTTGATTAGCATTATGATTCCTATAGTTATTATTTCTAAAGTTGTTATTATTTCTTTTTTCCCATAGCCAGCTCCTACAGACCATCATTACATGGCCTCTCTTCCCACAATAAAGGCATGTTAATTATTTATCTGTGGATTCCTGCAAAGGGGCTATGGTCTCTCCCTGATTTTTCTGTTGTCCTTTTAACATTTCAATTTCTTTCTTTAAGTCTCCCACTGACATATTGGGTTCTTCATGTCTTTCTGCATGACCCTTATAAATATAGGCTACTACTCTCCTCGATTCTTCGAGGTCCATAGAGTCCCAATTAGGACAGCTAGTTTTAAAGTAGTCTTTTACCACTGAACAACAATTCTCAACAAATTGCCTACTTATATGCCTAATGTCCCTTTCTCTGGACAAATCAAGGTCCATATATGTATTGCCTATGTCAATAAGTCTGTCCATAAACTAGGAGGGGGTCTCATCAATTTCTTGTCGGGTTCTTTCAAATTTTGACAATTTTTCAGGTCTATCAGGGCAAGTTCTCATGGCTGTCAATAATACTTCTCTGCCCTGGTTTAGTTTTGAGTAATCTGGTTCAACATTGGGGTTCCAGTGTGGATTTTCAGTTGGCCAGTAATTTACTCCTCTACCTCACTTCTGATTATCCAGAGAGATGACATTATTTTTCTCTCTCTTTGTCAGCAATTTTTCTAATAAATTATCAACATTCATCCAAGTGGGGTCAAAAGTTCTGAATGTTCTCCAATTTTTAAATAATTAATATTGGTTCTTCCTCAAATGATGGAAGATCTTCCTTGAATTTATTTAAATCTTCAGGGTTAAAAGGTGTATGGTGTCTTATGGATACCAAGTTCCCATTTTTATTGAAAATTTGAACTTCCCTTAAAGGAAATAAACTATCTGAATTTTCTCATGTTTCTGTTTCTAGGCTTCTTGCTCCATTCTCACTGGGGTAGGTATGAGAAAGGGAAGGGTTGGGTACACTGAGGGCCAGGGTTTGTTGTTGACACATAGTGCCAGAAGGATGAGAGGCAGGAATAGTATGGGAAATGAATTGGGAAGGGTGGGAAGGAGGGGAAAAGGAAGAAGGGTCAGTAGCTGGGGGAAAGGATTCATATGGGTTAGGGTAGGAGGCATGGGAAGGATGTGAAGATAGGGTGGAGGGTTAGGGTAGGAGGCATGGGCAGGGGGAGGGACATGGCCTGATGGGGTGGGGCAGGGGACATGGGCAGGGGGAGGAGTGGGTTGGTTAGGAGTGGGGGGGGGGGCTAGGGCCAATGGGGCAAGGCAGGGGGAGGAGTGGGTTGGGTATGGGAAGGGGCGGTTTGAGAACTAGGAGCCAAATTGGGTAGAGCAGGGTGGGACAGGGATTCAGGTAATGATGGAGTATGGAGAGATAAATCACTCCTATTCCAGGATGTTCTTAAACCTATTTTAATGCATTTAGAGAAGCTATGATCTCCCCCAAACTTTCCTCTATAAGCTCTAGCCAGGTATTGTGTTCCACATATTGCTGAATAATAGAAGGAACAATTGTTTGGTTTGGCTGGGAAATAAGTTTTCCAAGGAGACACAATATTACAGCTCCAACAATTAAAATCCCAAGGGGGAGCAGTGTGTCAATTAGACTTTGCCATAAATTCCATGGGATTAGCCATTTCAGAGAGGCAAGGAATAATACATTTACAAATTTGGTCATGGATCTAATAAGCCAATTGTTAAGTAAGCTGTGAACTGGCTGTAACCACATATTTCTAAAGTCAAACACTGAGTTGCCTGTAATTTTGCCTTTTGTCAGTAGATGGCTCTACTGCCGAGGGTCTTGTTGTAAATTTTTCTAGCAGGTCTCACAAGATTTTTTTTTTTAATACTTAATTTTAAAACTAGAGACACATGGGGAGCAGGACAAGGCCAAAACATCCTCCAGGTTTCTGTCACTGCTAATTAAGAGTAATCTAGGCAGTATTGTCAGTGAGGGTTGCCTAATTGGGTTGTTTGTTCCCTAAGGGAAATGGGATTCATATGTAAATAGCTTCCCCAGTCCAGTGGCTTTTAGGTTTTAAAAAAACACGGTTCTTTTCAATTCAAATTAGGGAGAAAAGAGAGAAAAAGAGATGTTTTATACTCACCTGCTCTAGCAGCTATGTTTTGAATACCAGTTAGCTGTTTAAAAGACTGACTGATTTGAATAAAGAGAGAAAGGAAAGAGATTTCACAGAAATTTGAGGGTTCTCATCACACCCTTCATGGACTAGCCAGACTGTAAGTATAATTTTAGGGTTGTGACTTAAACTAAATTAATTTTGTTTTAATTTTAAAAGCCAGGAGATATCCCAAATAAAGTACCCAATTCAGCTGGAAATTTATGGTGATTTTAATTAATATAGAGGAAGGAAATTAAAGAGAAGGGAGAGGGAAAGGTGTAGGATTTTTTCCACCTGGCTTGTGCCAGGGGGAGTTCAAATTAGTGGTTTTTTAAGAGGATAGTGTTGGAAGGTAAAGGAGAAAGGAATCAGCCTAAACTCCAAGAGAGCTCAGCTAAGATGCCGCACCGAAACTAGCTACTCAGCTTCTCCCAGTATAGTATCAAGGAAAACTCACTGCCAAACTGGACAATACTTGCCACCATGCCGAGATGTTGGAATGCTTAGCATGCTGCCAGCCAGAGCCACCTCTTCAGGGAAAGAGGCCAAAGAGAGGAAGTGATGTGAAATATATAGATGATTTTACATCACTTTGTGGTGTCTAGTCTGTACCAATGGTAGCTTAAGCTTGACTTAGGACAGCCCAAGGACTCTCAGCTGTTTCTGATTTGTCATTTGCTAGCCCATGCTTATCAAATGCCATCCTCCTAAATACTTAATCCTTAAGTATGGGTGTAGACATTCTTGATTTTGTTAGACTAAATAGGGTGGAGTAATGTAAAGTTCACAAGACATTCCTGATTTTGTTAGACTAAGTAGGGTGGAGAAATCTGAAGTTTACAGTAGGTCCAAGAACCAAGAACTGCTTCTCCTTTTTTCACAGGCTACACTGATCCTTCCTGATCTGACTAACCCAAATTTTTACTATTCTAAATAAACTAACATTATTATCCTTATAATTCTTAACTTAGCCTCCAAGTTATAAAAATAACAAAGGCTAGCTGGCTGAGTCTCAGTAAGAACCAAGTTAAGACAAGAGAGAGAGAGAGAGAGAGAGAGAGAGAGAGAGAGAGAGAGAGAGAGAGAGAGAGAGAGAGAGAGAGAGAGAGAGAGAGAAACTCCATACTACCTTCCAGAGAGTAACTCCCAACCCCTTCAGAGTAACTGCCACACCTAGACTGTGTAACTGTCACAGAAAAACCAAGAAACTGTCAACATTTGAAACTGATACTCTGTCTTAGATCTGCTTCAAACTCCAATTCTTTCTCAAGCCTGCTTCTCTACTTCTTATCTCTAAACTAATATAATAAGACTTAATTTCTAATATCATCCTTATACTTAGAACCAATATACAATATGAATTCCAAGATGAAAGGTAAGGGTTAAAAAAAGAACTTAGTGTTAATTACTTTTAGCATTAAGTCCTACATACCACACTCAGTTGGAGAATCTACATATCAAAGGGAGCTGAACAGGGCTACAGCTCATGAGAGGAAGAAGATATAACCACAGACAAATGGTAGTGGTTGATGTGGAGGAGGCAGTTTGTAGGGAAAGTACCATTGGGAAGACAGGACAGAGCAATAAGGGAGCCTTTTCACTAGTCTGTTCTCATTGCATTCTGTCAGGGCAGTCCTGGTGAGACCTCAAAATCCAGAATGTTTCTGAGCATCTCAGCTCTCAAAAAACAAAACAAAACAAAACCCCCCAAAATGAAACCTCTCTGAGAAGTCAAGAAACATAGACAAGTATACTCTGAGCTTCTCTTCAAGGAGAGCAAAGGAAAAATGAAAAATAAAATGGCTTTTAATGAAGCAAGAAGCAGCAAAAGCAAAATGGCAAGAAAGGGAGAAGGAAGGGAAATTCCCCACATCCATAAAAATTGTTCTTCTCAAAGCAGGATACAGTAACTTCCAGGGTCTTGGCAGAATCTACTTCTCTTTTGTTCATGTGTATAGAGTTTTTTATATGTACATAGACATATATATATATATATACATATATATTATAGTTTATATACTGTAAAGGGTAAAATTATGGTTGGACTGAATATATGAGTGTGGTCACCAAGAAATATATTACTCAAGTCAGAATGTTTTTTTTATGGTAGTTTATTTACAAAAGGAGAAAGAATGAAAGTAAGAAGTTCAGAGAGAACAGATATTTACTCCAGCCTGGCCCGAATCAGGCAGGGCTTAAGAGGCCCCAGAAAAGGAGGCCTAGTGGTAAATTAAAACAAGAGTTTTAATTATGAGGCCTCCTCCAAGATGAGGGGCCTTTCTGGAGGGTAGTACCTCCAGGAAATCAGGGAAGAAGGCAAACTTTTCACTCACCCATGTGGTAGTTCAAAGGGAGAGATTAAAGAACAGTCTCACCAAGTCCAAGGTCTCAGGTCCAATTAGTAAATCCTTTCATCAGCCTCCAACTCGAGCGCGAAACTCCGAAGAATGAAGAACTGCCTTTCACAGGAAGTTGTAACTCTTTTTCAAAATGCTTCTTTGCATCACTTCCTATGCCTTCCTTTACATTTTTGTGGATCAATTATAGTCTGTAAATTTTCTTAGGACTTCCCATGGGGAAGTCAGTGGGTTCTGATTCACACACATGGGTCACAGACCTTCTCCACTTAAGTATAAGTGGGGTGTATATGCTTCTGATGATTAAATCTAAAAATGGGCAGTGGAGAGTTAATCCTATCTTCACAATACACACATATACATATATTACACCCTTATTTTATTCTTTTTTCACTACTGAAAAGAAAAAAATCCATTGTAATAAATAAGTATAGTCAAGAAAAAGAAATTCCCTTGGTCATGTGTAAAAATGTATATTCCTAGGGGCAGCTAGGTAGCTAAGAGTGGTAGGATGAATCCAGAAGGAATTCATGGATTCAAATTTTTCCTTAGACACTTCCTAGCTGTGTGACCCTGGTCAAGTCACTTAACCATAAATATCTAGCCATTACTGCTCTTCTGCCTTGGAAGAGATACTCAGTATTGATTCCAAGACTGGTCATGGTTTTTAAAAAAGTAAGTATGTCTCATTGTGCATTTTGAGTTCATAACCCATTGTTCAGAAGTGAGTATCTGGTATCGATCAATCATTGAATCTCTCTCTCTTTTAAACTGAAGAACATACATGTTTCATCACCATCACTTACTCTCCCATGGCAGGGAATAGGGATTTATATAGTATTATTCTTTGTTCTAGCATGGCATAGAGACTCTTCCTATGATTCTATTGGTATAGGGAACTTCCCAGGAAGAATATTCCTCTGTCAGTGTAGATTCATACCTTTGTTGCAGTTTATAGATTGTGGCACTTGAGGTACGGAGTTGTTAAGTAACCGAGGCAGGTAAGGATTGAAAGCCAGCTCTCCCTAAAGTGAGTGTACCTGAATGCTGCTGCCTCTCTTTCTTCTACCATATCTCCTTTAATTTCAATCACTTCGGTTCCTTTTTCTCTCCATATATTTAAATTAGAAAAATCACTACAGAGCACTTAGGAACTCTCTTCATTTGCTATAAAAAGTCAGGGGGCAGGAAGGTACTTCTAGGGACTGATTTACTGATTGGTTTTCTGCTTAGTTTTGGTCTGTGAATCACAGAATAATATTGCATGATTTTCTTGGGCCTCCTTTCTTTCAATTTTATTTTGGTGCTGGATAAAGTTTGATTCAAGATTTTTCAATTCATAGGATTTGTCCTTAAGCTAACCAAGTAGTATTGGGCAGAGGTTGATGACCAAAAAGGCTGCTGGTGATTGGACACGGTACCATTCAAGAGAAGGAGAACAGTGTTTTCATTTTTGTTTTTTCTCAGAAAATTTGACCATCAGCTATTGTGGAGTAGTGATTCTTTCTTGTTTCCCATGTGTCTACTTGGGACACATTCACTATTCAGATGTGGCATACAGAGTCATTATTATGGCTTCAAAATGTCTTATTTTCTAACCCCCAAAAGGAGAGATGATATGATGAATACTCAGCCACAAAGAAATTGTAAATCCAGAATGATGTTCATGGCACATAACTCTAATTATGTAGACTTGCCATTTATACTTTATCTGAGGGTAGAAATAAAAGTTGTAGATGAAGTGGGCAAGTAGGAACAATCCTAGTTAGAAAGAATGAAATCCCTCAAGCAGGAATTAATTGAAGAAAAAATGAATGAGAGGTTGAGTGAGCTCTATCAGAAGTAGAAGGATGTGGAAGCTACTTAGGAATGTAAGATAATTGAGTAGAAGGAGTGGAAGGCCATAATGTTCAAACAAAGGAGACTTTAAAATATTAAAATAATAGAGTTGGAAGAAAAGATCCAGAAACCAAATGTAGAACTTCTACAGGATTTCAGAGATATCTTGTAAAGGTGCTACAGTCAAACAAATTTGAAGCCTTTCATTCCAAAATTGGGTCTTTTGTATTTTATTATGGCAACAGTTTTTTCATAACTTACTGAAAAGTCCCCCCCACCCATTTAGCATGGGCTCTATTTTTTCCATTTAATTTAAATTTTACTTACTTTTCCATGTTTACACGAGTAATTTTCTTTCCCTCCCCTCTTCTCTTTCCCCTCCCAGAGCCAACAAGCAATTCCAATGGGTTGTACAAATGTTATCATTTGATACCTATTTCCATATTATTCATTTTTACCACAGAACAATCTTTTAAAGCTGAAATCCCAAGTCACATACCCATATAAATAAGTGATAAATGATAAGTCATAAGTTTTTCTTTTGTGTTTCTACTCCCATAATTCTTTCTCTCAATGTGGATAGCATTCTTTCTCATTAATCTCTCAGGAATGTCCTGGATTCTTCTATTAATATACATTGGATAGTTCTATAGTTTTTAACTTTCAGTGTATAATGTTTTCTTGGTTCTGCTCATTTCACTCTGCATCAGTTCCTGGAGGTTCTTCCAGTTCATATAGAATTCCTCCAGTTCATCATTCCTTAAAGCACAATAGTATTCCATTACCATCATATACCACAATTTGTTCAGCTATTCCTCAATCGATGGACACCCCTTCATTTTCTAAATTTTTGCCACCACAAAGAGTGCAGCTATGAAAATTTTTGTACAGACTTTTTTCTTTATTATCTGGTACAAACCCAGTAGTGGTATTGCTAGATTAAAGGATGTGCATTCTTTTAAAGCCCTTTGTGCACAATTCCAAATTATCATGGAGCATATTGAAGAGCTACAATTGCTATAACTTGTCTGAAGATAAGAAGAGGTTTGTCATAATTGCACGTGGCTCCTCAGGAGAGATATATGGTGCTTATATAACTGTGAGTGTTAAATTTGAGAACATCAAGCAAACAATATTATTCATTTCTCATAGTCAACTAAATCTGAGGCAGGATTTCTTTTCAGATATGCCTGATTTCTAATACTTAATATACTATATTACTTACCCACATAAATATAGGAGAACTTTTTTTTCTCCCAAACCATCAGTTTTCCTGACCCAAAAAATTCTTTTTTATCTATCCAAAATTTAAAAAAAATTCTTGCTAGTCAATAAATTGTCTAGGTTTTGTGAAATAAAAAATTATATTCACTCCTCTACCCTCCACTTCTCATCAAAGATAATGTGCTCTCTGATAAAGACTAAGGTGATCCATGAGTCCATAATCCCACTCTCTCAGACTTTGATAACTCTGTTCTGAGTTCCAGCTGGGTGGATATCATATATTGACGTGTATATTTTCCAAAAAAGATCAAAGTGGGAAACGTGAATTCTGAGTTTCTTCTGGTATTTAATTTAACTTCTTGCAGACCTGAAGATGGCACTGCATTTTATTTCCTTCCTCAAAATGAAACCTAGCTATGCATTCATTCATTTATTTATATAAAAATTAATTGTGTTTGTTTCCAAGTGCAGATTGAAGTAGATTTTTTTACTTTCTTTCCCCCTTTTTTTCAACATGGCAAGAGTAGGTTTTCTCTTCTGTAGTAGATTTGTGAAATAATGACAAAGACAGCACTTAAACAGAGATTACTGTGTAGAAAGAGCCTTGAGTAGCAGACACTAATGCTTTGTGTCTCTCAAGGGAAAACATTGTTGAAACAGTATAAGGGGAGGCAATTTTTTGGAAAGGATGGACCAAAGGTGACATGTCTAATATAAACTCAGATCTGGGGTTGTTTATGTCTCTAAAAGGGGAAAGAAAATAGGAAAAAGGGTCATTTTACACCAAGTTGCCTCAAGTAAAATAGAAATTGTGATGTTGAGGTGACCTCAGTGCTCTGTTCATGGTACTTCTCTCCAAGAACTCTTGTAGGTGAAAAATGGTTGAAAGCAGATATTTCTTTTTTTTTTTAATTTGGTCAATTTCAAAGCAGCTATTTCTAAATAGAGGTTATTTTTTCATTTGCTTTGTTTTTACTGTGGTCTTAATGTCTTAGTCACTACCATTCAGGGAAATTGCTAAAATGCAAGGTCAAAGGAAATTAGATTACAGGGAGAGGCAGAGTCAAGATGGTGGCCTAGAAGAAGTAGAAGTTCAGACCTCCGAATACCCTTCCTAACCGATCACAAACTGAATGCTCCCAGCAGATTGAAAATCAAACTTAACAGCAAGACAGAGCCAAGGAACCCTCCTGCTGGACTTAATTCAAAAGGTATGCCCCCCAAAAAGCCGGAATCTGAGAACACTGGGGTTTAAGGGGAAGACAGAAGGAAGGTCCCAGGACCCATCCCCCCTCTCACCCAGAGTGCTGAGATTCCAGCGGCAGTGGGAACTTCTGGGTGGGCAAAGGTGCTTGTCTGAAGGGCATACCTTGCGAGCAGGGCTGGCCAACTTCAGAGCATCCAACACAGACAGCCGGGAAGGAGCTAGGGTGGGAGCATAGACCTGGCAGCCTGGCCAGAGCTGTGGGGGTCCTCCATATTTGCTCCAGCCTACCAGGAAATTTTGGACTCAGAGCACACCCATCCCAGCTAAGCTGAACTTAATCCCATCAAAAGTCTCCAGAACTCAGGGAATCCCAGGGTCCACACCCATCCTCATTGACTGCTGGACTTTAAGCCAATCAAAAGCCTCCAGAGGACAAGAAAGCTCAAACCCCAACAACCCCTTCACCAGAGACTACACCAAGAGATCTCCTGTTAAAGCTCCAAGAGGGGAGACTGACAGAAGTCCCCAAAACCAAAAAAATGAGAGGAGCAAGAGCACAGACAAATACGGGGAGTAAAGAAGGGGTGCTTTGAGCAAACAACAGAAAAAGGAGAAAGAAACTACAATAGACAGCTTCTACTCAGCAAATGGAACAGGGGGGAGAGATCAGCAAACAATAAATCAGAAATCCCAGCGAATTGGATACAGGCTGTGGAAGAACTCAAAACACAATTAAGAGAGACTGAAGACAATTAGGAGAAGAACTTAAAAATTAAGATAAGTCATCTGGAAACCAGGGATGAAATCCAGTCTTTAAGAACCAGAATACAACAACTGGAATTAAGTGACCTCACAAGGCAGCAGGACATAAAACAAAACAAAAAGAATGAAAAAATTGAGGAAAATATGAAGCATCTCATTCACAAAACAGACAATTTAGAAAATTGTTTGAGAAGAGACAATTTAAGAATCATTGGTCTACAATTAACAATTAACAACTTCATGGAAGAAAATGACAATGGTGAGACATCCTTTCAAAATCTATGGGATGCAGCCAAAGCAGTACTCAGGGGAAAATTTATATCCTTGAGTTCATATATAAACAAATTAAGAAGAGCAGAGGTCAATGAATTGGGCATGCAAATTAAAAAACTAGAAATTGAACAAATTAAAAATCCTCAGATGAAGACTAAATTAGATATCCTAAAAATCAAAGGAGAAATTAATAAAATTGAAAGCCAAAGAACTATTGATTTAGTAAATAAGACTAAAACCTAGTACTTTGAAAAAACAAATAAAATAGACAAAGCACTAGTCAGTCTAATTAAAAAAAGGAAAGAAAAAAACCAAATTGATAGTATCCAAGATGAAAAGGGAAACCTCACCTCTAATGAAGAAGAAATTAAGGCAATCATTAAGAACAACTATGACCAATTATATGGCAACAAATATGGCAATCTAGGTGAAATGGAGGAATACATACAAAAATATAAATTGCCTAGACTAAACAAAGAAGAAATAAATTACCTAAACAATTCCATATCAGAAAAAGAAATTGAACAAGCCATCAAAGAATTCCCTAAGAAAACATCCCCAGGTCCAGATGGATTCACAAATAAATTCTATCAAACATTCAAAGAACAACTAATCCCAATATTATACAAAGTATTTGACAGAATAAGCCAAGAAGGGGTTCTACCAAATTCTTTTTATGACACAAACATGGTACTGATCCCAAAGCCAGGCAGGTTAAAAACAGAGAAAGAAAACTATAAGCCAATCTCCCTAATGAATATAGATGCAAAAATCTTAAATATGATACTAGCAAAAAGACCCCAGCAAGTCATCCACATAATTGACCATATTAACAAGAAAACCGACAAAAATCACATGATTATCTCAATAGATGCAGAAAAAGCCTTTGATAAAATACAACACCCATTCCCATTGAAAACACCAGAAAGTATAGGAATAGAAGAGCCTTTCCTAAAAATAATAAACATTATATATCTAAAACCATCAGCAAACATCATCTGCTATGGGGATAAACTTGAAGCCTTCCCAATAAGATCAGGAATAAAACAAGGATGCCCATTATTACCTTTATTATTTAATATTGTACTAGAAACACTAGCAGTAGCAATTAGAGAAGAAAAAGAAATTGAAGGTATTAAAATTGGCAATGAGGAGACCAAGCTGTCACTCTTTGTGGATGATACGGTGATTTACTTAAAGAATCCTTGAGAATCAACCAAAAAAGCTAGTCGAAATAATCAACAACTTTAGCAAAGTTGCAGGATACAGAATAAACCTGCATAAGTCATCAGCATTTTTATATATCTCCAACCCAGTTCAGCAGCAAGAATTAGAAAGAGAAATCCCATTTAAAGTCACCAGAGCCAATGTAAAATACTTAGGAATCTATCTGCCGAGATGAACACAACTACAAAACACTCTCCACACAATTAAAACTAGATCTAAACAATTGGAAAAACATTGACTGTTCATAGATGGGGCAAGCTTATATAATAAAAATGACCATCCTACCCAAACTTATCTATCTATTTGGTGTCATACCCATTGAACTTCCAAAAAACTTTTTTACTGAATTAGAGAAAACCATAACAAAATTCATTTGGAAGAACAAAGGATCAAGGATATCCAGGGAAATAATGAAAAAAATACAAAGGAAGGTGGCCTTGCAGTCCCAGATCTCAAACTATATTACAAAGCAGTGGTCATCAAAACAATTTGGTACTGGCTAAGAGACAGAAAGGAGGATCAGTGGAATAGACTTGGGGTAAATGACCTCAGCAAGACAGTCTATGACAAACCCCACAAAAATCCACTATTTCATAAAAACTGCTGGGAAAATTGGAAGACAGTGTGGGAGAGATTAGGTTTGGATCAACACCTCACACCCTACACCAAGATAAACTCAGAATGGGTGAATGACTTGAATATAAAGAAGGAAACTACAAATAAATTAGGTGAACACAGAATAGTATACATGTCAGACCTTTGGGAAGGGAAAGATTTAAGACTTAGAAAGAGTCACAAAATGTAAAGAAAATAATTTTGACTACATCAAATTAAAAAGTTTCTGTACAAACAAAAGCAATGCAACTAAAATTAGAAGGGAAGTAACAAATTGGGAAACAATCTTCATAACAAAAACCTCTGACAAAGGTCTAATTACTCAAAGTTATAAAGAACTAAACCAGTTGTACAAAAAAATCAAGCCATTCTCCAATTGAAAAATGGGCAAGGGACATGAATAGGCAGTTTTCAGCCAAAGAAATCAAAACTATTAATAAGCACATGAAAAAGTGTTCTAAATCTCTTATAATCAGAGAGATGCAAATCAAAACAACTCTGAGGTATCACCTCATACCTAGCAGATTGGCCAACATGACAGCAAAGGAAAGTAATGAATGCTGGAGGGGATGTGGCAAAGTGGGGACACTAATTTATTGCTGGTGGAATTGTGAATTCATCCAACCATTCTGGAGGGCAATTTGGAACTATGTCCAAAGGGCGATAAAAGACTGTCTGCCCTTTGATCCAGCCATAGCACTGCTGGGTTTGTACCCCAAAGAGATAATAAGGAAAAAGACTTGTACAAGAATATTCATAGCTAAGCTCTTTGTGGTGGCCAAAAATTGGAAAACGAGGGGATGCCCTTCAAATGGGGAATGGCTGAACAAATTATGGTATATGTTGGTAATGGAATACTATTGTGCTAAAAGGAATAATAAAGTGGAGGAATTCCATGGAGACTGGAACAACCTCCAGGAAGTGATGCAGAGTGAAAGAAGCAGAACCAGGAGAACATTGTACACAGAGACTGATACACTGTGGTACAATCGAACGTAATGGACTTCTCCATTCGTGGCAATGCAATGTCCCTGAACAATCTGCAGGGATCTAGGAGAAAAACACTATCCTCAAGCAGAGGACAAACTGTGGGAGTAAAAATATGGAGGAAAGGCAACTTCTTGACTACAGGGGTGGAGGGGATATGATTGAGGAGAGACACTAAATGAACACTCTAATGCAAATACCAACAACATGGAAATGGGTTTGGAACAAGGACACATGTGATACCCAGTGGAAATGAGCGCGTCAGCTGGGGGGGAGGGGGTAAGAAAACTGATCTCTGTTTCCAATGAATAATGTATGAAAATGACGAAATAAAATAATATTTAAAAACTTAAAAAAAAGAAAAAAGAAATTAGATTAAATCCTTGTACTTATTTTTGGGACATTTCTAATACCCTTTTTCCTGTTCTTCTTGTAATTCCTATTGATGAGACTTCCTTTGGGATTGGGTAAACTGTAAAATGTGGGCTCACCAGCATGTGTCTGTTGAGGACTGACAGGGAGAAAAGCAGGATTTAGAATATTAGTCTGGCTGCTCTAGACTAGCATTTCTCAACCTATTTTTTATGATAATCTAATTTGTTTCCAATTTCCTAAGGTAGTTTCACAAAAGATTTCATTCAAAATATTTTGAATTGCCTATTAAAATCTAAAAGCATGTCATATGACTCTTCTGAGAGGGCAAGAACACTGTTAGTGTTTGGACTTTAAGTTTGTGGGATTATATGGCAAAGTTAAGAGTTTTAAATCTAGTCTTGGGCACTTGTGAGGTTGTGACAAGATGCTTTTGTCAAGAAAGTTTCACTGAGGGGGCAGCTGAGTGGCTCAGTGAATTGAGAGCCAGGCCTAGAGAAGGGAGGTCCTAGGTTCAAATCTGGCCTCAGACACTTCCCAGCTGTGTGACTCTGGGCAAGTCACTTAACCCCCATTGCCTAGCCCTTACTGCTCTTCTTCCTTGGAGCCAATACACAGTATTAACTCCAAGATGGAAGGTAAGGGTTTTTTAAAAAAAAAAAAAGAAAGTTTCACTGAAATCAATGAATTATTGGTGAAATACCCCCTTAGAGAACTTCAATTATTTGACAGTTCTAGGCTTCAATTGGGATGAGGTAGTTAGAGCATTCTCATTTTTAAAATATCTCTACAAAAATGAATTTGTGAGTTCCTTTGACTACATTTTAATAAAGACATTGAGTCGACTATGATAGTGTAACATTTAAAGTAGTGGTAGTGTTTGCCATAAACTGTTACAGTTAAAAGAGTGTTTGCCATAAACTGTTACAAATAAAAGAGTGATTGGCTTAAACTGTGACCACAAAAATATGGTTTCAAGACAGTGTCTTGAGTTAAATCAAAATAAAGTGGTCGCCATGGGAAAATTCCCAAATATTAAATATACCCAAGTCTGCTGGGTTTTATGGAGATTTTAATTATACAAATTAAGGAATTAGTGAAAGGGAGAGAGAGAGTAAGAAGAAGTAATGAGAAAAGGGCTAGGCCAGCCCAGGCCAGCCTAGGCCAGCCCAGGCCCAATCCCTAAAAGAGAGATCAGTCATTAATCCACTCACCACAAGATTTGTCCCAAGCAAGATCCTAGTGTTCAGAGAGACCCACCAGTTCAGCTTATCAGCTCCAATTCAGCTTCCAAGGCTGAATTTATTTCAGAGTCCTTCTGATTCTCCTTTTAAAGAGAATTTTCTCTTATGTCACCTCCCCTAAGTTCTCACATCTACCAATCACAGTAGACGTTTTCACAGAACTGACCATTCTTAATTCACACCTTCTTTAGTTCTCAACTTCTCTGGGTAGACTAAAATTTCTGAGTAAGTTCACACCTCTTTGCCCTTGCAAGTTTGCAAGTTGCCTGACCTTTTAGTGATCAATTTGACCTTCATAGGTACTTATCACCTTTTTGTATTAGATCTAAAAATAGATCCAGCTTAAGGGTTTTTAGCTTTACTTTAAGTACGGGTTAAGTACTTTTTATTGTTCAGTAAAGAGTTTACAACTTTATCTTTCCCTAAGGCACTGTCTAAGTATGGGTGGAGTAATGTAAAGTTCTCACATACATTCCTGACTAAGTCCCTTCATTGTTTAAAATGGGGAATAGTCTTAACCAAATCTTCTGAAGTAGGGTCTGAGAATTTTTAAGATTCACAATAGTATGACAAAAACTGGCAGAATAAAATAACTTGCTTTACCTATTGATTAAATTCTATAGAGGTGAGTCCTGGGATAAGGATGTAAGTATGTATAAATGTGTATATATATGCATGCATTCACAGATTTTTATCACCCTCCAACAATACATATACAGAAACAGTGGTTCAGAATAAGGACAAAAGGAAATGTTGTTGTTGTTTTTTAAAGATCCCAGACTAGGCAGAACTAATTTAAAGAACATTCAATCATTGATTAATAGCATATTCAGGGATACCTGTAAACAGATTTCTTCATTTATTTTTGTTTTTGTTAGCATATCATTTTCTCAAAGAAACCCCAAATTGGAAGAATGGCGAGAAAATGCCAGCTATTTCCAGAAGGTGAAAACTTTGGCCTTTTGAAATGGGCCCCCATCACCTATCTCTTGGTTAGTGGTTCTCATATATCTTACCCCAGTCTGGTGATTTTCAGATTGACACTGAACAGTATAAAGATCTGTGTTTGACTCCTACATCTGAATACCCAATGGTCACTTAACCTTTTCATCATCTGTAAGATGTTGGGACTTGGACTAGATGGACTTGAAGCTACTTTTCAGCTTCACATTTATGAACACTTATCTAGAAATCAGCATATCTGAGTTCTAGTCTTGTCTTTGTTACTACTCTCCACTTTGGCTTTGGGACAGCCACTCACCTTCCTTCTGCCTTAGCTTTCTCCATCTACAAACTGCAAGAACCACTTTTTACCTATATTACATGTTCCCTGGAAAGTGCTTGACAAAATGCCAAGCAGTGGGACAGGTGGGTAGCACAGTGGATAGAGTACCAGATATGGAGTCCTGAGGACCTTGGTTCAAATCTAAACTCAGATACTTCCTAGCTTTGAGGCCCTGGGTAAGTCACCTAACCCCAGCTGCCTAGCCCTTACCTGTATCCTGTCTTAGAATTGATAGTATTGATTTTAAGATGGAAGGTTTAGGACTATTACAAAATTTCAAGGAGCACTATTATATAAATGTGATCTATGTCCTTATCTGTAATATAGGGATAATAATGTCTTTCTCAATTAAATGAGGCAATATGTGCCAAAGTGTTTTGATGGTACCTCACTATTTTTCTTACCTCATCCTCTTATTGCATAGTTCCCTTCCTATACTTACACTGTATTAGTACTTCCTTAACTCCACTCACATTGTCTCTTTTTCATCAGCATCCCTGGTCCAGCTGCCTCCAAAAGGTGTTTGTCAACATTCCAGCTTTCTGAGGTTAACATGTTCTCCTCATAGGATAGAATCATTTTTTCTGGGATGAAGAACACCAGTCCAGAGTCAGTTCATCACCTTATTGGAGTTCATCATCTTATTGGAGAGTTTCATCTGCTTAGCTACCCTGCCCTAGTGATCATCACCACTCTCTCTACAACTCTAATTGCTTTTACCACCTTGACCACCTTTATGACTACCTTTACCACCCACCAGCAGCAATACTGTTATCTTACCTGAATTATAAATCATCTTCACTTCTAAACAATGAGTTAGTACCTCTGTCTTGTCTGATTACAAGTCAAAGTCAGATGTCATACCTGTAAAATCTAATTTTGAAACTCAATTGGACCCCAATTGAGGATCCATTGGACCCTTATGTTTGGGCACAGACTCCTTTAGTCATTTACCACCTTTTGGAGATTTTAAAGATAAAGATAATTTGGAGGTACCTTGACCTGTAACTGTTTCTTCCCATCTATGTCCATTGACATATTTTTCTATATCCCCACCTCTTCAATTTCCCTCATCACTGCAGCTGCTGCCACTATCATAACAACCCTCATGATCACAACCACCATGACCACCATGACCACCAAGAGGACCATCAACCCCCCCCAGCCATCCTGATATGGGCCTCAGAACCTCCTTTGGCCTCTACCTCTGTATCTTTGTTCACTTTTGATACCACACAAGTTCCAAAGGAACTTCCATCCTTCAATGCCTGGAGTGTCAAAAAACCAGCTGAGGTTCCCCTTCATGGAGAATATCTGGCTATGACTGCATATGTGATAACTTCATAGTCTGCTGTAAGCCCCCAAAGTACCTTGGCTGTGCCAGGAATGATCCCTGGTTATGAAGCTAAAGCCCCATCACATCAAGATCACTAATCAAGTGTTGTGACTGCCCTTTTAGCACGTTTCCACCTAACCCATAAAGCTAGAGTTATGCCATCTCTACTTGAAGGCCATTCAGGGGTCACAGTTTTGAAAACAACCAACTTGTCCAAGAATAAAGTTTCAAAGGCATAACATTCTGGCCCTCTCTGCTGTGGAGAGTTAAAATGCTTTGATTCTCGGATGATAGTCCTGGACCTCAAAATCTGACCCAAATGACAAAGATGCGAAGAAGAACTCTTATTTCCTGCTTCATAACTTGCACATTCATCACTTTCTATATATCATACAAAGGCCTCAGATGTTTGGGCACCATTTTTATGCGTGCATGGACCCATAGGCATGGGTCTTCTCATTCCCCCCTAACCACAAGGCTAGAGCAGTGACTAGGAATCATGGAAGCCTTACCATCCATGCTATAAAGGTAAAAATTAATGATTGGACAATAATTTTATGAAATTATGTGGTTGCCAATATGTATTATGTCTCAAGTCAGAAATTTATTTACAAAATAGAGAGGAAACAGTAAAGTAGAGAAATGTGAAGGGGATAGAAAAGTTATCTATCCTATCTTAATCCAGACAGAGATTAATTAGGTCTCAACCAGGAAGGCTGGTAGTGAGTAATCATGTAGCCTCCTCTAAGATGGAAGCTAGTCTTTCTAGAAACTAGGAAAAGAGTCAGCCTTTCACTCACCCCACAAAGTAGTACAGGAGTCAGAGTCCAAGTAGAAGCCAAGCTCCGAGCCCACAATACAAGCTGTAGTCTCCAGCTCTCTCCACTCAGGAGACTATCTCCAGAAGACTAACTCAAGCCAAAGGATTCATGGCTTTTATGGTGACTTTTTGTCCCTGTCCCTCTTCACAGAGGCCAATCATAGTTTCCAAATTATCTAGCACTACCTAGGGGGCAGTGCTGGTAGGAACCAGTTCTCACCTTTTGGAGGGATGAATACTTATCAAAAGGGTTTACAGATTTCTGGCTGATTGAGTTTCTGAGGATATAAACTGTCATCATAGGATTCACAAGTTTGGGACTGAGTTAAAAGGGTGGAGATCTCTAAGTAAGTGACTTGTGAGTTTTCTAAGTACCTTGATAGCTTCTCACCTAGGTAGGGCGTTCTATATTTTGTTGATTCAATTCAAAAGTAGACAGGAGAGGTACTTTAAGTTAGGGTTAACTAAAGTGTTAACTCAAAATAGACACAGGGAATAAAGAATTCCCTTTTACAAGTGTAGACTCAGAAAAGAGAACAAAGAATTCCCTTTCACAATGCCTGCAACACAGGGCCAAGACCACCTTTACACTTTTAGCAGGTTTAACTCATAGTGGTATAGGCTTCACAAGGACCTCATAAGACCAAGTATAAAACTGAGCCACAGCAATAACCTGATTACAAGGCTATACCTGCATTAGACCTATCAGTTGAGCTGCAGTTTTTGTGGGCCTCACTTGCCAAGTCATAATAATATTTATAGCCTTGTTCATTTGAAGTAATCTATATCCCAAAGGTCATAAAACACTAACCCTTGGTCTCCAGAGGGTTTTGAGCTATAAGACTTTTCTGGGTCTAAACAATAATGTGGCAAAGGACACAGTTCCTTGATATCACCCTATCAGCACACACCTCACTTGCATATAGGCCATAAGATTGGCCTATTGTGGACACTTTGATCCATGCCATATATACTATATGACTAGGAATTTGGGTAAAGAATGCTCTTGCATCTGATGACTAGAGTTACTGGGTCTTCCACATTAGGTTCAGTCTGGCTTGGACAGTGACACTAAGGCCATGTCTATAAAGCTTGGATGGAGCCAAAAGGCTACACAGAATCCTGATTTCCAGGGCACAGTGACATTGGACCAAGACTACCAGTCTGTACCTCTAAACATTTGGATAAATTGCCTCCAGAATTGGGCCAACAAACAGAGGATATACTGTCTTCTGGAGATTACCTCTTTTAGGTCTTTGATATCAAGTTGAATCCACTGTATTTCTAGTGTCCTCTCAAGGGATTTATTGGACCCAGACTATTGGGAAAAGGTTACACAAAGTTCTTGACATAGGACACAAAGCTCTGTCCTTCGTAAGCCATCAAGTTCTAAATAATCCATGCTTAAAACAGAGTATTCTTCTCAACAGGCAGATATTTCCAAGGCTTAGATGAAATCCAGGTCATATTTACTTTGCATCACAAAGACACATCTTTAATAGGTCCTGAGTATGAGGTTGGGGGACACTTAATTGGATAGATATTGCTTGCTAAAGTCCTGTTGGAGGTAAAAGGATGTGGTGTTTTGACACCCTCAAACACAGGTCAGCTTGGTACCAAAGCTCCAACCAAGTCTCTATGCGACTGGCATCTTGGCTTCAATATCCCAAAGACTCTACACATAATCAGACTAAGGGAAAGACTTCCCTCTCATTAGCTGTAGTCCTTTCTTTCGATTTGAAGGTCTGGTAACTCCTGACAGTCCTGGATGACTATGGGTAAAATGCTATATTATTGCACTTGTCCTGCAGGACTGTGGACTGATATCTCATTAATTCAAGGTCACTTGTGATTTAAGCTCATTTTATTATTGGTCTTACATAAGTTTTTTTAAATTTAATTTTGCTATTTGATTTAGGATTCATTTTTTATTTTTTAACATTTGTTATGTTTATTATTCTTAATATTCTTATTGTTTAGTTTATAATTTCTTTTTACTATTACACACTCATTTTAATTTTTAAACAAAATGGGGATATGTAGCATCCCAGGTATATTATCATCTTGAAAGTATTATTGATTTATTGATATTGTAACCTATGTGCTCATGTACCAGACTCATGGTCATGTTACTTCTTGATTATTGTACTTCCAAATCTTCAGTCCAAAGGACAAAAGAATTCCTGGGTAGGACATTAGCTTCCAGAGAGCCCTAGCTACTTCCTTGTGTGAGATTTAAAATAGTGAAGCCCATAAACTGTAGTGAGTTAAAATGGTGGAAGATTTAAATTGTGATAGATATAAGAGAGGGTGAGTAAATTTGACCTCAGAAAATATGTTTCACTACAGTGTCTTGGTTTTTAAATCAAATATAAGGGAGTCGCCAGGGAAGTATTCCCAATTATTCAAATACCCAAGTCAACTGGGTTTTATAGAGAGTTTTAATTAATAATATAATGAGGAATTAGAGAAAGAGAGAAAGAGTAGGAAAGGAATAATTATGAAGGGCCTCAAGCCAATATGGCCTAGACCGGAGTCTTAAGAGAGAGAATCAGTCAGTCAGTCTTTTAACACTCACCACAAGGTCTGCCTAAACAAGGATTCTAGTGACACCAGGCCAGCTCCATCTCAGCTGACTTCACCAGAGAGCCTTCCAGCCAGAGACTGTTCCAAAAGGCCTCTCTCCAGAGCCTCCAGAGGGACAGAGTCCCCTCAGAGGAGCTCCAGCGAGACCTCCTTAGAGATTGTCCTCCAAGAGCTTCCCTTCTCCAAAGCCGCTCTCAAGAGATTCTTCCCAAGTGGTCCTCATCAGAGATCCTCCAAAAGGAATTCCTCCAAAAGGATCTCTCCAAAAGGATTCTGCTTTTTCTTATATAGGGGTTTTTCTCCCATGTCACGTCCCCTAAGTCCCTACATCTACCAATCACTGTAGATGCTTTTCCAAAGGACTGCCCATCTAAATTCCTGCTAAGTCAACCAATCTCCTCAGTAGGTCTGAATCAGAAAAAATGCTGCTGTGTCGACCAATCTCCTCAGTAAGTCTGAACTAGAGAAAACACAGCTGAGTCAACTAATCTCATCAAGAGAAAACTTGCCTGACCCTTTTAGGTACCTAGCATCCCATTGTATCAATTCTAAAAACAGGCCTGGCTCAAAGAACTCCTTGCCTTATTATAAGCATGGGTCCACGTACTTTCATTGTTTAGCAAGGAGTTTTCTCTCCTAAAGCAGTCTTAAGTACGGGTAGAGTAGGGGTCCTCCCATAGCAAGGAGTTTTCTCCCCTAAAGCAGTCTTAAGTACAGTTGGAGTAGAGGTCCTCCCATTTCTGATCCTGGCAAGTTCTCACATCAAAATGGGGAATGTTTCTCAGTAGGGAATTTGTTCCAATTAAGAATTCTCCAATGGGGAAATTTTTAACATTCACAAGTCTGAGAGATTTCAAGATTTACACTTGTTAGACCACATTCTATACCAAGTAACATGTTTGATTAACTTCCTCTTCTGAGTACATGGTTGTCAAATGAGCCAACGTTAAATCCTATGTCATGTCACATGTCACATAGCTACCTCCCACTCCACATTCCTGGATTCTTCAATAAAAGTTTCAGAACACATGCAGATCTCTCTCTCTCAATACCATCAGAGGAGCAAGCACAATGGGGCCCATGCTTTTTAACTCCTTGTCTCTGAGTCTTTATTCCTTTGTCACACTCTTTCTCTTTCTCTCTCTCCCCTTTACCCATTTCCCCCCAGTTTCCATTCTCCTTCTCAGATGTCCACACACAAAAATATTAATAAGTGGTTGTAGGCAACCTCCTTAATAATAATAGAAAGTCACCTCCATTAAGGTTTAAAAAATTCCATCATACAGTTGCCAACAGTTTGGTGATGAATCTTTGGTTCTATTCTGAAATGTTCCATGATAAACAGTTTATTCAATGCTTCAAGACTTGTCAGTCTGGCATAGGCCCAGGGTATCAGGTTTGAGAGCTCATGTATATGCTATGATACATCTTGAGTAGAGTCTTTGTTCTATGAAAGAAAATAGAAAGGAATCATTGCAAGTATGAAGTTCCTTATAGATAAAGCTTTCCTTTGCGAGGGCTTCAAATAGAACTTTTGTGCTTTTAATTTTGGGGCCACAGGTATCATTATATATGGAAAACCCATTCACTACATGTTGGCATATATACAGATAATACCAAAGTTTGGCATCTGTGATGGTCTAGGAGGCTGGGTCCAGGTGATTTCAATGGGATTCTGAAGTTACTTATGGACAGTCATCCTAAAAAAGTGGAATTAATTCTTCATTCTCAAACACAAAAAGTTTTCCTAAGTGACAAGAGTTGAATGCTCTTCTGTATTATTTGACAGAGTTGTAAAGCCCTGTCAGAGCCTTTGATTAAAACTAGATTCACCAATCCATAGCCTGTCATACTACAAACCCAGCAGCAAAGTGGAAGTTGTCAGAATCTCAAGGAATAGCTTGGTGTCAGTGTACATGGATTTGCTACAGGAACTAGTTTGTTGAATGAAAAAGGTAATTTTTTTCTGGAAACAAAGATACTCATATCTCACTTATCCTCTAAAGACATTCACTTAACCCTATCATTGTCCAAGCCATTGTCCTATATTTTTTTCCATATTTCTCCATTAATCTAAAAATTCCTGTCTATATTAGGTGCTTTTATTTCCTCTCCTTTTCTAGTATCTTCCTTTAGACCATGATGAAGACAAAGGACTCTAAGGTCAAGAGTCTTGGAAAGAGCAGTGTCCACGCTTCCTTCCCCAAAACCACAACTCTTCTCCTGATTTGGGTCACCCAGCCTTCATGAAGGGGATGGAGAAGGGGTTGATATTTCTCATCATCACTATCACCAACCACTGACTAACTGTCAACAACTGACTGGTAAGCTCCTTGCCCCAGGAGTGGCATCATTTTGCAGACTGGTGTTGATGGGCAGAGAGCATACCTTTTAAGGAAGGAAAACACTATTTTTGTTTTTCCCAGAAAAGTTTGACCATCACCTATTGTGGTATAGTGATTCTCTCTTCTTTCCCTTATGTCTACTTGAGGAAGATTCACTATTCAGATGTGGCATACAGAATTATTATTATGGCTTCAGTATGTCTTCAATTTTCTTTTTTTTAATTGAAAATTTTTATTTAATTAATTATTTTAGAATATTTTCCCATGGTTACATGATTCATGTTCCACTCCCATTCCCCCATAGCCAACACACAATTCCATTGGGTTTTACTTGTGTCATTGATCAAGTGATCGTTTAGAGTCTATATCCCCAATCATATCCCCATTGACCCATGTGATCAAGCAGTTGTTTTTCTTCTGTTTCTAATCCCACAGTTCTTCCTCTGAATGTGGACAACATTCTTATAAGTCCTTGACAATTGTCCTGGATTATTGCATTACTTCTAGTAGTGAAGTCTATTACATTTTATATATCAGTCTCTGTGTTCTTCTGATTCTGCTCCCTTCATGCTGCATCAATTCCTGGAGGTCATTCCAGTTCACATGGAATTACTCCAGTTTATTATTCCTTTCTACACAATAGAATTCCATCACCAACAGATTCCACAATTTGTTCAGCAATTCCCCAGTTGAAGGGCATCCCCTCATTTTTCAATTTTTTTTCCACCACAAAGAACATAGCTATAAATATTTTTGTACAAGTCTTTTCCCCCTATGATCTTGTGTGTGGGGGGTATAAACCTAGCAATAGTATGGCTGGATCAAAGGGAAGTCAGTCTTAAAGCCCTTTTGGCATAGTTCCAAATTGACATCCAGAATGATTGGATCCCCTCCAGCATTTATTACTTTCCTTTGCTGTCATGTTAGCCAATCTATTGGGTGTGAGGTGGTGCCTTAGAATTGTTTCAATTCGCATTTCTCTAATTATAAGAGATTTATAACATTTTTTCATGTGTTTATTGATAGTTTTGATTTCTTTATCTGAAAATTGCCTATTCGTGTTCCTTGTCAATTTATCAATTGGGGAATGTATTGATTTTTTTTTTTTGGTACAATTTATTTAGCTCCTTATATATTTGAGTAATTAGACCTTTGTCAGAGGTTTTTGTTATATTTTTCTCCAATTTGTTGCTTCTGTTCTAATTTTGGTTGCATTGGTTTTGTTTTTATTTTGTTTTTATTTTTAATTTAATGTATTCAAAATTATTTATTTTACATTTTGTAATTTTTTCTAACTCTTGCTTGGTCTTAAAATCTTTCCTTTACCAAAGATCTGACAAGTGTACTATTCTGTGTTCATTTAATTTACTTATAGTTTCCTTTTATATTTAAGTCATTCACCCATTCTGAATTTATCTTGGTGAAATGTTGATCCAAACCTAATCTCTCCCATACTGTTTTCCAATTTTCCCAGCAGTTTTTTGTCAAATAGTGTATTTTTGTCCCAAAAGCTGGGATCTTTGCTGAGGTTACTTACCCCAAGTCTATTCAACTGATCTTCCTTTCTCTCTTAGCCAATACCATATTGTTTTGATGACCATTGCTTTATAGTACAGTTTATGAACTGGTACTGCTAGACCACCTTCCTTCACATTATTTTTCATTATTTCCCTTGATATTTATGATCTTTTGTCCTTCCAAATGAACTTTAGTATAGTTTTTTTTTTCTAATTCGGCAAAAAAGTTTTTTTGTAGTTTAATAGGTATGGCACTAAATAAGAAATTTAATTATGTTAGCTCATCCTATAATTATAATTATCCCATAATTATAGTTATGTGGTTGGGTTGCAAGGAAGAAGAACTTTCATTAAAAGATGGAATGACCTGGGTCAGGATGGATTCTAAAGATGGCAAGAGACCTTTATCTGAGGGCAGAAATAAAAGTTGTAGATGAAGTGGGAAAGTTAAAACAGTCCTAGTTAGAGAGACATCCCTCAAGCTTTCTGGGCACACACTAGGTAGCTGGGGATCTGGCAGTTTCTATTTCTGCTTCAGTGAACTAAGGCTGTTGGAATTTCTTCCTCATCTTTCTCCTCTTACAAATTCCCTTCCTAGTGTCCTTGACTCTAAGGGAGTGGAAAGGAACAAGATGGCATCTAGATTGAAAGCCTCAGGGTGTCTTTGAGGAGTTCTCCAGTTAAGTGGCTAAGCATGGACTCCAATGAGCTCACATTCCTTAATGCCAGACATAGAAGACATGTTTGGGAGGGTTTTGTTATATGGAATCTTTCAAGTCCTAAAGACTTTGTGAAATTCTTCTGGAATCAGAGGCTGTGAAGTATAGAATCAAATAGTTTGAAGAAGAATGGATGTGTAAGAGGTGATCATCTTAGTTATGCCTCCTCTCTCATTATTTGCATATGAGGAAATGGAGGTCCAGTAAGGGTTAAATGACTTTCCCCAAAGATAGGGTTGATAAAAGAAAAGAAAAGGAAGAAAAAAGGATTACTGAAGCATTCTTATATGTATGTTTATACATATTCACATGTATATTTCTTTAGAAGAAAAAGTACATAATAGAAACTCAGAGTTTCATGATAAAAACAAAGGAAATACTGTCTTCTATGGAAAAGGACTATGGGATACTCTGATCAATGAAAGCTAAGAGGGGACATTGAAGCACTTGATGAAGCTTCAAGGGAGGGAGTGCTGCTTGCTCATGTTAACAGAGTTTCCATAGAGTGAGCTATCTTTCATCTCTATGTTTCTCTTTGGTAACTGACTGATCCCCTAGAAAAGAATGGTATAGTTGTGAGTGTAACAAGACAAAGAATCAAGTGGGGCTTTGTGATGTCAGAGGCTTCCCAGATTCTCTGAGTCAGAAAAACCCAGTCTTGCTCAGGGTGTCTAAGGAAGCATACCTATTTCCTTTGCATCCCAAGATGTTGTCCTCTCAGGAGAGAGTACTGTTTTTCTGAAACGGATTTAATTTTTATTGGAGACTCAGTCCTGTAGTTTTCCACTGTGGAAGAAGCTTACTACCACTAAGACCACAAGTGGGAACTGATTGGGCTGTAATTCCTGATCTCAGGAGCATTTAAAGATCCTTATTTTTTCTTCTTCTTAGGTTCTTATTGGTGAGTAGGGCAGTAAGAGGTATGGTAGCATTTCTAAGATTTGGGGAAAGTCAGGGTAGGCAGGGACAGTTGAGACAGAGGGTCTTTTCTTGGGACCAAGACTATTAGGGGCAAAGAGATGAAGGCATGTATACACTAGAGATAGAGACACATTTGCCATTCAGCCTTTAGTTTTCTGTTCCTTGGTGTTTATTAATTCCTTTAAGATGAAAGAGCCTCTAAATGAGATCTCTTCAATGGCAGGCAGTTGGAAAAAGGAACTCTAGGTTAGGAGGGATTGAGAGAAAAAAGGGCTATGTGTTCTAGATCAGTGATTAGCAACCTTAGCTGTGATATCCTGAAGTAACTTCAGTTTAACATAATAGGATGCTCAGGACATTTTCAAAAACTCTTGAAAAAGCTCCTGTAGCTTTATTTACCTTGAGTACTTTTAGTGGGTGGGGAGGGCTCAAAGTGTCACCAAATTAAACATGCATCAGAACACCTAAATTCTAAGAGTTGGCCTAATAGCTGTTCTCTATTACAATTTACAATATGATTGTGGGGAATTCATGAATTTGGTCAACATTTCTGTTGGGGATTAAGTACAGGAGGTGATCTGTGGATTCTATCAATCTCCACTTTTCCCTCTTGTTCAAGGATTTCGGGACAGTTTTCTTTAATAATTTCCTGTAATATAATGTCCAGGCTTTTTCTTTTGTCATGGTCTTCTGGTAGGCCAATAATTCTTAAATTGTCTCTCCTTGAACAATTTTCTAAATCCTCTGTTTTGTGAATGAGATGCTTTATATTTTCCTCAATTTTTTCATTCTTTTGGTTTTGTTTTATAGTGTCTTGCTGCCTTGTGAGGTCGCTCGATTCAAGTTGTTGTATTCTGGTTCTTAAAGACTGGATTTCATCCCTGGTTTTTTGGTCATCCTTTTCCTTCTGGTATGATTTTCTTTGAAGGTCATCTTTCATCCTCTTTACCTTGTCTTTCATCTCCTTTGCCTCATCTTTCATCTCCTTTGCCTCATTTTCCAGCTGGCTGATTTTGGCTTTCAAGACACTATTTTCTGTTTCCAGATGACTTATCTTAGTTTTTAAGTTCTTTTCCCAATTGTCTTCAGCCTCTCTTAATTGTGTTTTGAATTGCATTTTGAGTTCTTCCAAAGCCTGTATCCAATTTGCTGGGATTTCTGATTTTTCCTTTGCTGTGTCCTCCCCCTCTGTTTCATTCGCTCTTTGCTCATTACCTGTGCAGAAGCTGTCTATTGTAATTTCTTTCTTCTTTTTCTATTGTTTGCTTGAGTTTACCCCTTCTTTGCTCCTCGTATTTGGCTATGCTCTTGCTCCTCTCATTTTGTTTTGGTTTTGGGGCTGTCAGTCTCCCCTCTTGGAGCTTTGTCAGATCTCTTGGTACAGTATCTAGGGGAGGAATGTTAGCTTCCCTGTCCTCTGGAGGCTTTTGATTGGATTGAGTTCAATTGAGTTGGGCTGTATGTGGTATGAAGCACTGAGGCTCTGATGACTCCTGGAAGGCTGGGCCGCCCAGGCTCTCTCCAGTTCTCTCCAGCTGCTTCTCTGCTGTCCGCAAGTGCCTTTGCCCGCCTCCCTAAACTCTGAGGAGTTCTGATGGGATTAGTTCAACTGGATTGGTCTGGATGTGCCGGAGGCAAGGGTGAGACTGGAGCCAGATGGAGGGACCCAGCCACCGCCCATTTCTCCCTGGCTTCCTCCCCGCTGCCCAAGCTGGATGCTCCGAGCCCGGCGCCCTGCTGCTCACAAGGTAGACCCTGAAAACCAGCACCTTTGCCCGCTCAGAGGTTCCTGTTGCTGCTGGGGGCTCAGCCATCTGGGTTGTGGGGGAGGAGTCCTGGGACCTTCACTCTGCCTTCCCCTTAGCCCTGAGTATTCTCAGATTCTGGCTTTTGGGGGGGGGGGGCGTACCTTTTGATTTGAGTCCAGAAGGAGGGTTCCCCACTTCTGTCCTGTTGTTCAGATTGAATTTCAGTGCCCTAGGAGCATTCAGTCTGTATTGGTAAGGAAGGGTCTTCCAGGAGGTCTGAACTTTTGCTGCTTGCTAAGCTGCCATCTTGACTCCGCCCCCCTCAACATTTCTTAAAGTCTATGAGGTGGAAACTAGCATATGATCAATTTCTTTTGAAGTCTGTGTTTGACTTCCATATTCTTGTATTGATTGGATTCTCTAGAGGATGCTTCCTTGATTATTGCTAAGCTCTTGGGCAACAGAAACTAGTGTTTGTTACATTTGATAGTCATTAAAAGAGATTTTTATAACCTGGGATCCATGGACTTGTTTTTTAAAAAATATTTTTTTTTGGTTACATGATTTATTTTTTCTTTCTCCCCTCTTTCCTTCCCCTTCCCAGAACTGATAAGTAATTCCACTGGATTATACAAATGTTATCACTTGATAGTTATTTCCATATATTTAATTTATGCAATAGAGCAATCTTTTGAAACCAAAACCCCAAATCATGTATCCATATAAGAAGTGATGTCATATGTTTTTCTTCCACATTTCTGCTCCCACAGTTCTTTCTATGTGGATAGCATTCTTTCTCTTAAATCCCTTGGATTGTCCTGGATCATTGCATTGCATTTCTGGTATAAATCCCACCTAGTCATAGTGAATAATCCTTGTTATGACTTGCTGTAGTCTCTTTGCTAGTAATTTATTTAAGATTTTTGTATCTATGTTCATTAAGGGGATTGGTAGGTAGTTTTCTTTCTTTGTTTTTGGTCTTCCTGGCTTGGGAATCAGTACCATATATTTGTCTTAAAAAGAATTTGGTAAAACTCCTTTGCTTATTTTGTCAAATAGTTTGAATGTAGTATTGGGATTAGTTGAATCCATCTGGCCCTGGGAAATTTTTTCTTAGGGAGTTCCTTGATGGAAGTTGTTCAATTTCTTTTTCTAAGATGGGATTATCTAAGTATTCTTTTTCCTCTTCTGTTAATCTAGACATTTTATATTTTTGTAAATATCCACCCATTTCACCTAGATTGACATTTATTGCCATATAATTGGGCAAAGTAGCTCTTAATAATTGTCCATCCCCCTCTGCCCCCCCCCCCGAAAGCATATATTGAGTTTTGCTGGACAGATGACTCTGGATTGTAAACCTAGATCTTTTGCATTCCTGAATGTCATATTCCATGCCTTCCAAATCTTTAATGTACTATGTGATCCTGATTATAGATCCACAGCATTTGAATGGTTTCTTTCTGGATGCTTGCAATATTTTCTCCCTGACTCAGGGTCTCTTGAATTTAGTTATTATATTCCTGGAAATTGTCATTTGAGTATTTCTTTCTGGAGGTGATCTAGGAATTCTTTCAATTTGAATTTTATTTTCTTGTTTGAGGATATCTGGGATAATTTTTTGTATTATGATGTACAAGCTTTTTTTTTATCATGCTTTTTAGGTGGTCCAATAATTTTTACATTGTCTCTCCTGGATCTATTTTCCATGTCAGTTGTTTTATCAATAAGATATTTCATATCTTACTGTTTTTTATTTTTTCATTTTATTTTTATTGTTTCTTGATTTCTCATGAAATTATTAGTCTCTAGTGACTCAATTCTAATTTTTAAGGCCTGATTTTTTTCCTCCTGGTTTTGGTTCTCCTTTTTCATTTCTTCTTGCATTGCTTTCATTTCTCTTCCCCATTGGTTACCCAGGCCAGGTCTTAGGGTCTGAATATTGGCTTGGTCTTAGGTTCCAAACTTGGAACAGAAGGTGTGGGGTGGGGGTGTATGGTTTGTTCTTGGCTTGCTCTTCACTCCTTGATATAGTCTATTGCTGATTGTTCTTCCCATCTCCCTCCAGGCTTCCAGTTCTGGTTCCCCACTTACCTTTTGGGTTTTTCTTTCCTTGAAAGTTTTTTAACTTTGTCTTCTTGTTGGTTCTTTCTCTCCTGTATTTGTTTTGTGGTGTTATTTTGATATTGGTTGAGGAGGATTCTTGAGGTGTCTCTGAGGTTCTCTGCTTTACTCTGCCATCTTGGCTCTGCCCTTGGAACTTTCCATGGACTTGTTTTAAAGAAATATTTTGGTAACTGCTTCAATATAATTGATTTCCTTTGTAATCCTATGTATTTTATTTTATGCATTGAAAAATATTATTGTGAGAAGAGGGCTATATTTTCTATCAGATTGACACACCAAAAAGTTAAGAAACCCCCTGTATGAGTATTTAGATTAGAGAAAGTTGGTTGTTGGTATTGATGCAGAGTAAAGTAAGCAAAGCCAGAAAAATACATATATCTAGTAGTTATATGCACATTTACAATGACCACCATACTGAATAGCTTCTCAACTCCAGCCATCCTCTGTTCTAAAAAAGCTATTTTCCTTTTACTTCTCCATATACTTATTTATTCACATTTTGTTTCTCATTAGTATTTAAGATCCTTGAGGACAGAGACTATTTTTCTCTTTTTGTCTTTTAGATCCTCAGTGTAAATTATAAAAATTTAAATTTAAAATGAAAATACAGAATTTAAGATGAATATTAGGGTATGATCTATCAAAATCATTATAGATGTACTATTGCTCTCTCAGAACTTAAAAAAACTCTTTTAATTAATGTCTTATTTTTTACCCCATCATAGTTTCCCACAACATTTTTAGCTCTCCCCTTCTTAGCAAGCCATTCTACATAACAAGTAGCATTTTTAAAGAAAAAAAGAGGAAAAAAATCAGTATAACTAATCATATTTATTGAAAAAGACTGACTTCATTCATAAGTGCACAGCTTCTCACCTTCATGAAGGGTTGGTTTGAGCTTATCCTCTCCTATCTTTTATTTGTCATGCTGAATCATTACAATTTTGGTACGTCAACTTTGGGGTTTTTGGTGATTGACGGTTCTTTTTATTTACATTGTCATAGTCACTATGAATTTTAGTTCTTTTTCAATAACTCTGTTTTGAGTTCTAGCTGGTTGGATATCATATATTGACTCAAAGATTTTCCAGACAAGATCAAAATGGGAAAATTCATTTTGGATTGCTCTTCTGGCATTTTATTAACTTTTGCAGATCTGAAGTTTTAACCACATTTTATTTCCTTACTCAAAAAGAAACTTGACTATACATTCATTCACTTATATAAAATTAATTAATTGCTTCTGAGTGCAGATTAAAACAAGTTTTTTTTCCCCTTTTACCTTTTTATTTTCAACATGGCAAGAGTAATAATGACAAAGATAGTTCTTAAGCAGAAATTACTTGGTAGAAAGAGCCTTGAGTAACAGGCACTGATGCTTAGAGACCTTCAGTATTTTTAGATTTCTATTCCTCAGTTAGGATAAGGTAGCTTATTCTCATTTTTTAAACTATCTCTGTAGAAATGAGTTTGTCATTTTCTTTGGATAATTTTTAATAAAGTCATTGAGTAGACTATGGAAAAGATGAATAGTATAAACAAAACTGTGAAGGAGAGGAATAACTTGCTTCACATATTGAACAGATTCCGTAGAGGTTAGTCCTGGCATAAGGATGTATGTTATATATATTAATATGTATGTGTATGTATACATACACTTATATTCACACACACACACACACACAGTGACTCAGAATGAGAACAACAGAAAGTGTTTTTTTTTTAAAAAGTCCCCAAATAGGAAGAACTAATTTAAAGAGAGTTCAGTCATTGATTAATAGAATATTAGAGGATAATTGTAAACAGATTTTCTCATTTCACTTTGTCTTTTTTTAAAATATCATTTTCTCAAGGAAATCCTTCAGTGGAGGAATGGTGAGAAGATACCGGCTATTTCCAGAGGGTAAGAACTTTGGCCTCCTGAAATGGATCCCCATCACCTTTCTCTTAGTTAGTGGTTCTCATACAAATGATCCAAGTCTGGGGATTTTCAAAAATGACACAGAAGAGTGTAAAGACCTCTGTTTGAATCCTGACTCTGACCTTGGTACCTTAACATCCTCCTAGGGTCTCAATTTTCTCATCATCTATAAGATGTTAAGGGTTGGACTAAATGGTTTGAAGATACTTTCCAGGTTTGCATTTAGGAGTACTGATTAAGAAATCAGAAGATCTGAGTTCTAGTCTTGTCTCTGCTCCTACTCTCCACTTTGGCCTTGGGCAAGCCACTCACTTTCCTTTTTTTTTAATAATACCTTTATTCATCTATAAATGCATGAATCATTATACTTGTACTATAGGTTCCCAGGAAAATGCTTAGCAGAATGGCAGGGTAGATTGGGAGTTCAGCGATTAGAGCACCAGGCTCTAGTGGGGAGGATCTGGGTTCAAATCTGGCCTGAGATACTTCCTAGCTGGCAAGCTAGTGTAAAACTTAAATTTAGTCTCTATTAATAGAAATGTTATATTTTATGAGGTTTATTAAAGATTATTGGAAATCAAGGAATAAAGAAATACAAAATAAGAAAACCATGTGCCTAGGGCTCATTAGCCCATTCAAAGCTTACTTACTACATCTTGCAAATGGTTGAGCAGAGAGAGAGCATAGAAGAGGGTGAGGTAGGCATTACAGCCAGTTTAAATACTAATTGTGATCTCGCCCAGGTGGAGACTCAGGTGAGATTATAGGGAATTCTGGGAAATAGCAAGGACTTCTGGGGATTGAAGTCTAGGGTTCAAATCTCCATTTTACATTAGCAAGTAGCTGGCAAGTAATCTAACCCCAATTGCTTAGCCCTTTCCCAGTTCTGTCTTAGAATTGATACTTAGTTATCAGTTTTAAGATGGAAGGTTAAGAGTTCTTAAAAAAAAAGTCCAGCAGTATTATCATACAAATATGATTTATTTCCTCATCTGCCACAAGGGGATGATAATATTTTCCTCATAACTAAAAGGGCTTACTGAGTAGATTAAACGAGGCAATTTTTCATAGTGGATATTTATATTCAATACTGAATATTTATAAAATACGAAAGCCCAACTAATGTTGCCGGGTCCTCACTACCTCTCCTTACTCTTTCCCTTATTCCATAGTTCCCTTCCTATAATTTCACTCTATTTATATTTCCTTAACCCCACTTACATGTTTCTTTTTTCATCAGCATCCCTGGTCCAGCTGCCTCCAAAAGGTTTTTGTCAACAGTCCCCGTTTGTGCAGTTACCATGTCCTCCTCATAGGGTAGCTCCATCATGGCATCTAGACCGCCAGTTCAGGATCAATTCATCAGTCATACCTTGTCAGAGAGCTTCATCTGCACAGCTACCCTGCCCCAGTGGTCATCCCCACCATCCCCACCGTCCCTACCAGGATGACCTTTTCCACTGTGACCATCTTTACCGTCGATCAACAGCAATACCATTATCTTATCTGAAGAATATGTCATCTTCAAGCCCTAAACTACATGGTAGTTCCCCTGTCTTCCAAGATTTCAAGGCAAAGTCAGAGCCCCCCCGGGTAAAATCAGATTTTGAAACTCCACTGGACCCCAATCAGGTTGAGGATTCATCACACTCTTACCTAAAGGCACTGACTCCTTCAGTCAGTGATCACTTTCCCAAGGTTTTAAAGAGCTATGATGATTTGGAGGTATCTTCAGCTGTAACTATCCCTTCTCAATTATGCCCATTGCCACCTTTTTTTCCATCACCAACTCCTCCATCTCCACCATCAATGAAGACACCACCATTGCCACAAAAGCAGTCACCAGCAGTGCCACCACCACCACCACCACCTCTATCACCACCACGACTAAAAACATCCCTATTTGGGTCCCAGTCTCAGACCAGATTTCAGCCTCAGACTCGATCTCTACATCTTCATTCAGCTTTATTTCCATCTAAACCTCCAAAGCAACTTCTATCCTTTGATGCCCAGAGGACCAAGAAACAGGCTGTAGTTCCTTTCCATGGAGCATGTAGGGCTAAAACTGCCTGTGCAAGAACTTCATTGCAGCCAGTATGTCCCCAAAGTCCCTGGGCTTTTAAGAGGAAGGAACCCCGGTTAGGAAACTAAAGCCCCATATCATCAGGGTCATCACTTGAGGGTTGTTACTGCCATGTTAGAATGTTTACACCTAAACCATAAAGCCAGGTTTATGTCATCTCCATTTGAATGCTGTTCCAGGGTCATAGCCTTGAAAACCACCAACTTGCCCAAGAACAAAGTGGTTAAGGCATTGCATCCTGACCCTCTCTGCTGGGGATAGTTAAAATGTTATGATTCTCTGAACATTCTCCAGGACCTCAAAATCTAACCCAAATGACAAAGATACATAGAAGAGTGCTCACTTCCTGCTTCATCAATTGCAACTTCAATACTTCCCATTTACTATACAGGACCCCAAATGCTTGGGCACCATGTACATTCATGCATGGACTCTGTTATTCACAGGCACAGGTCATCTCATCTCCACTTTACCACCAGGCTAGAGCAGTGGTTATACCATCACCAGATTAGGAACCATGGAAGCCTTATCATTCAGGCCTGGAACATTGGGCTCAGATCAACCTTACACTTTTTGCTGGTTCAACAAATAAAGGTTAAGGGTCTACAAGAGCCTAATTATAAGACCAAGGATAAAAAGTGAGCCACAGAAATGACCTATCAGGCTCTACCTGCATCAGTTATGACTATTAAGCTGAAATTTTCATGGACTTCAACCACCAAGTCATAAATATATCAATTGCCTTGGTCACCTGACTTGAAGTAATCCTTTTTCCAAAAACCCAAGCCATCATGACACTAACCCTGAGTCTCTAGAGGGTCTTGAGGTATAGGGCTTTGGTGTGTCTAGATAGAAATGGGGCAAAGGACTTAGAATCTTGATGTTACCTTATCAGCACACACCTCATTTGGACATAGGGCATAAGTTTGGGCATGCTCTGGACACTTCAATCCAGGTCATAATCACAGTAGATCTGGGAATTTGGACCAAGAATCCTCTGTGACCTGATGACTAGAACCACTTGTCCCCTACAATTAGGTTCAGATTTATAGGGATAGTGACAATAAGGCCATATCACTTTGAGGCTTGGATTGAGCTTAAAGGTTGAAAGTCCTGTTTGCCAGGGTACACAGGGCTAAGGCCACCAAGATACCCTCTAAAAATTTGGAAAAATTGCCTCCAGAGTTAGGCTAGCAAACAGAGGATGTACTGTCTTCTAGAAGATACTTTCTTTAGATCCTGGGCATCAAAGTCCACTGAATTTCCAGTGCCCAGGCTAGAGATGCATTGGACCCAGACTTTTGGAAAAAAGACTGCATAGAGTCCCTGACAGGACACAAAGCTCTGTCACTCCTAGGCCATCAAGATCTAAATAGTCCCTGAAGTCTTGCATAATATGGAGTGTTCTGGTCTCCAGGTGATATTTCAAGGCTTAGATGAACTCCAGATCATACATACTCTGAATCACTAATGATATAGCTTTAATAGGTATTGAGTATATGGTTTGGGTTTCACTTAAAAGATGCCACCACACAGGAAACATTCCATATAGGACGGAAGTGTTTAATGCATGATTTTATTGGATCTGGAATAGCGGGGAAATCTGTCACCAAAACACTTCTAGATTATACCCCTACCCAATGCAGATTTCTGGAAAGTACTTGGATCTTGCCCTGTCATGTGCTATGATGGCTAGACCACATTTCTAATATTTGTCTCTCTGGAGAGTGAGATCCCCAGTCCTGGGCTGGTTCATTACCCAAACCTTATGGAGCTTCACCTCCACAGCTATTCTCCCCCAGTGATCATCAATACCATCCCAACCATCGCGACCCCCTTTTCGACTGTGACTACCTTTATCACCACTCAACAGAAATATCATTAACTGATCTGAATTACAAATTATCTTTATGCTCTAAATAACATGCTATTTCCTCTATCTTGCCTGATTTCAAGGCAAAGACAGAG
Source organism: Monodelphis domestica (assembly GCF_027887165.1). Classification (NCBI taxonomy): domain Eukaryota; kingdom Metazoa; phylum Chordata; class Mammalia; order Didelphimorphia; family Didelphidae; genus Monodelphis; species Monodelphis domestica. The sequence continues at coordinate 57,564,643 of NC_077230.1, forward strand.
GCCATACAAGTCAAATATAATTTTGAACTTCTACTAGATCCCAATTGGCAGGTTGAAGATCCATTGGATCCTTATCTATTTTGCACAGACTCCTTCAGACATTGACCATCTTCCCAAGATTTTAAAGAGCTGTGATCATTGGGAGGTGTTTTTACCAAGAAATAGGCTTCATCATTAAGAATGTAGTACTGTGATTACATCTGTAATAGCTACACTTGTGACTACTATGGCCCCAAAGTGCCTCGGGTTTACTTGGTCAAAACATTCTAACCTTCTGGGGATAGTTAAAATGATTCTCCAGCCAGAGTCCTGGATCCCAAAGTCTTGTCTATTTAAACTATACTTCAAATATGTCCCTGTCACTGGGAAGCAAGACCACTAGCCCAGGGCATGGTCTCCATCCATGCCTTATGGGAAAGCTTGATCTTCATAGCTACTTTCTCCCAGTGATCATCACTACTATTCATAACATCATGACCACCTTTATCATCGTTCAACAGCAGTACCATTATATGATTCGCATGTTGATTAGTGCGTAAAGATGATTTAGAATTCTAGTCAGATAGTGCTCCTCTATCTTGCCTGATTTCCAGCAAAGTAAGAGGCCATAAATGTCCATTCTGATTTTGAATATTTACTGGACCCTAATGAGCAGGGTGAGGACCCATCAGACCCTTATGTGTGGGCACAGACTCCTTTAGTCATCTACCACCCTCCACCAGATTTTAAAGTGCCATAACCATTTGGAGGTACCTTCTCCTCTTAGCGTCTCTTCCTATCTTTGTCCATTGGCATCTTTTTCTACATCTCTACCTCCTCAATCTCCACTATCTCTTAAGCTGTTGCCACTGTCACAGAAACTGTTTCTACCACCATCATTGGCCTCAGCTTTAAACCTGATCTCAGCTTCAGAATTTGCCTCTACATTTTCATTCACCTTTGCCTCTACCTAAATCTCCAAAGGAAATTCCATCCTTCAATTTCCAGAGTGCTAAGAAATAGGCTGTTTCCTCATTATGGAGAATGTGGGGCTAAAATTTCATTTGGTATCACTTCGATTGAGCCCAATATGCCCCCTAATTGGTTCAGATTCGCAAATTAGGAACTCTTGTTGTGAAACTAAAGCTCCACTACATTGAGGTTGCCAGTTGAGAGTTGGTACTGCCCTTTTAGGATATTTCCAACTAAACCACAAAGCCAGGGTTATGCCATCTCCATTTGAACACAGTTCTAGGGCTACAGCTTTGTAAATATCCAATGTGTCCAAAAACCAAGTTTCTCAATCATAACATTCTGACTCTCACTGCTGGGGATATTTAAAATGTTATGATTCCCTGACCATAATAGTCCTGGATCTCAAAATCTGACCCAAACAACAAAATATACCAAAGAGATATTAATTCCTGTTTCATCAATTGCTTCTTTTTAAAAAAAAAAATTATTAAAACCCTTACCTTCCGTCTTGGAGTCAATTGACTCCAAGGCAGAAGAATGGTAAAGGCTAGACAATGGGGGTTAAGTGACTTGCCCAGGGTCACACAGCTAGGAAGTGTCTGAGGCCAGATTTGAACCTAGGACCTCCCATCTCTAGGTCTGACTCTCAATCCACTGAGCCACCCAGCTGCCCCAACATTAATTGCTTCTTAAATACTTCCTATATGCCATTCCAGGGTCAGAAATGTGATTTGTATGCATGCATGGACTATGCTATCTATAGGTGCAGGTCATATCATTCCTACTTTACCATAGCAGGAGTTATACCATCACCAGACTAGGAACCATGGAAACCTTACCATCCATTCATGGAATACTGGATCAAGGATACCTTTACACTTTTTTACATGTCTAACTTATAATGGTGAAACCTCTACTAGGGTCTCATTATAAAACCAAGGATAAAATTGAGCCACAGCAATAACCTGAAATTTTGGGGAGGGAGGGGATTCAGACTTAGACACTGGTATAATGGTTTTATTAAGAAAAAATGCCCGTACAAACCAATAAACTATGTTCTTGTGATTATCTTCCTCTATAGCTATTTTTTATACTTTTAATGCCTTATATTCAAATGAACCATTTTGATGCCTTGTAAAAACTCATTTTGACCAAGATTTACAACAAAAAATGGCTTTCTTTCTGGTCATAAAAGATTGAATCTGAATTCCCATATCATCCTAGGAAATCAGCAACTCATATAGCAGAATGCCTTTTAGGAAAATTTTTTGAATACCTGGAGTTTTCTCCATTTTTAAACTTTAAATTCCCTAAAAAAGAGGAAAAAGAAAAAAATTAGGTTATCTCAAACTCCACTTCTTTATAAGGCCACACTTTAAAACTCCATTTTAAATTTCCTTCTTTAAAGGCCACATGGTTCTATTGAATCACCCTAAGTACTTGTTAATTTTATTTATTTATTTTTATTTTTTATTTTTTTGGGCAAGTCCTACCAAGCTGGCAGGACTTTAGTTTTTAGACATTATTTTATTTGGTAATTTTCATACATTATTCATTGGAAACAGAGATCATTTTCTTTTCCTCTCCCACCCTCCCTCCACCCCTCCCCTAGCTGACGCGAGATTCCACTGGGTATCACATGTGTCCTTGAACCAAACTCATTTCCCTGTTATTGGTATTTGCATTAGGGTGTTCATTTAGAGTCTCTCTTCAATCATATACTCTCCACCTCTGTAGTCAAGCTGTTGCTTTTCCTCAGTGTTTTTACTCCCACAGTTTGTCCTCTGCTTGAGGATAGTGTTTTTTCTCATAGATCCCTGCAGATTGTTCAGGGACATTGCATTGACACTAATGGAGATGTCCATTACGTTCGATGGTACACACAGTATCAGTCTCTGTGTATAATGTTTTCCTGGTTCTGCTCCTTTCATTCTACATCACTTCCTAGAGGTTGTTCCAGTCTCCATGAAATTCCTCCACTTTATTATTCCTTTTAGCACAATAGTATTCCATCACCAACATATACCACAATTTGCTCAGCCATTCTCCAATTGAAGGACATCCCCTCATTTTCCAATTTTTGGCCACCACAAAGAGCACAGCTATGAATATTCTTGTACAAGTCTTTTTCCTTATTATCTCTTTGGGGTACAAACCCAGCAGTGCTATGGCTGGATCAAAGGGCAGACAGTCTTTTATCACCCTTTGGGCATAGTTCCAATTTGCCCTCCAGAATGGTTGGATCAGTTCACAACTCCACCAGCAATGAATTAGTGTCCCCACTTTGCCATATCCCTGCTGTCATGTTGGCCAATCTACTAGGTGTGAGGTGATACCTCAGAGTTGTTTTGATTTGCATCTCTCTGATTATAAGAGATTTAGAACACTTTTTCATGAGCTTATTAATAGTTTTGATTTCTTTGGCTGAAAACTGCCTATTCATGTCCCTTGCCCATTTTTCAATTGGAGAATGGCTTGATTTTTTGTACAACTGGTTTAACTCTTTATAAATTTGAGTAATTAGACCTTTGTCAGAGGTTTTTGTTATGAAGATTGTTTCCCAATTTGTTGCTTCCCTTCTAATTTTAGTTACATTGGTTTTGTTTGTACAGAAACTTTTTAATTTTATGTAGTCAAAATTATTTACTTTACATTTTGTGACTCTTTCTAAGTCTTGCTTGGTTTTAAAATCTTTCCCTTCCCAAAGGTCTGACATATATACTATTCAGTGTTCACCTAATTTATTTATAGTTTCCTTCTTTGTATTCAAGTCATTCACCCATTCTGAGTTTATCTTGGTGTAGGGTGTGAGGTGTTGATCCAAACCTAATCTCTCCCACATGGTCTTCCAATTTTCCCAGCAGTTTTTATCAAATAGTGGATTTTTGTGGGGTTTGTCATAGACTGTCTTGCTGAGGTCATTTACCCCAAGTCTATTCCACTGATCCTCCTTTCTGTCTCTTAGCCAGTACCAAATTGTTTTGATGACCACTGCTTTGTAATATAGTTTGAGATCTGGGACTGCAAGGCCACCTTCCTTTTTTATTTTTTTTTTCATTATTTCCCTGGATATCCTTGATCCTTGTTCTTCCAAAGGAACTTTGTTATGGTTTTCTCTAATTCAGTAGAAAAGTTTTTTAGAATTTAAATGGGTATGGCACTAAATAGATAAGTTTAGGTAGGATGGTCATTTTTATTATGTTAGCTTGTCCCACCCATGAACAATCAATGTTTTTCCAATTTTTTAGATATCGTTTTAATTGTGTGGAGAGTGTTTTGTATTTGTGTTCATATAGTCCCTGTGTTTGTCTTGGCAGATACATTCTTAAGTATTTTATATTGTCTCCGGTGACTTTAAATGGAATTTCTCTTTCTAATTCTTGCTGCTGAACTGGGTTTGAGATATATAGAAATGCTGATGACTTATGCAGGTTCATTTTGTATCCTGCAACTTTGCTAAAGTTGTTGATTATTTTGACTAGCTTTTTGGTTGATTCTCTAGGATTCTTTAAGTAAATCATCATATCATCAGCAAAGAGTGACAGCTTGGTCTCCTCATTGCCAATTTTAATACCTTCAATTTCTTTTTCTTCTCTAATTGCTACTGCTAGTGTTTCTAGTACAATATTAAATAATATAGGTGATAATGGACATCCTTGTTTGACTCCTGATCTTACTGGGAAGGCTTCGAGTTTATCTCCATTGCAGATGATGTTTGATGATGGTTTTAGATATATATTGTTTATTATTTTTAGGAAAGACTCATCTATTCCTATACTTTCTAGTGTTTTCAATAGGAATGGGTGTTGTATTTTATCAAAGGTTTTTTCTTCATCTATTGAGATAATCATGTGATTTTTGTTGGTTTGCTTGTTAATATGGTCAATTATGTGGATGGTTTTCCTAATATTGAACCATCCTTGCATTCCTGGTATGAATCCTACCTGATCATAGTGGATAACCCTTGTGATGACTTGCTGGAGTCTTTTTGCTAGTATCCTATTTAAGATTTTTGCATCTATATTCATTAGGGAGATTGGCCTATAGTTTTCTTTCTCTGTTTTTAACCTGCCTGGCTTTGGGATCAGTACCATGTTTGTGTCATAAAAAGAACTTGGTAGAACCCCTTCTTGGCTTATTCTGTCAAATATTTTGTATAATATTGGGATTAGTTGTTCTTTGAATGTTTGATAGAATTCATTTGTGAATCGATCTGGATCTGGGGATTTTTTCTTAGGGTGTTCTTTGATGACTTCTTTAATTTCTTTTTCTGATATGGAGTTATTTCGGTAATCTATTTCTTCCTCTGTTAGTCTAGGCAATTTATATTTTTGTAAATATTCATCCATATCGCCTAGATTGCCATATTTGTTGTCATATAAATGGACATAATAGTTTTTAATGATTGCCTTAATTTCCTCTTCATTAGAGGTGAGGTCTCCCTTTTCATCTTGGATACTATCAATTTGGTTTTTTTTTCTTTCCTTTTTTTAATTAGACTGACTAGTGCTTTGTCTATTTTATTTGTTTTTTTTTTCCAAAGTTCCAGCTTCTAGTCTTTTTTGCTAAATCAATAGTTCTTTGACTTTCAATTTTATTAATTTCTTCTTTGATTTTTAGGACTTCTAATTTAGTCTTCATCTGAGGATTTTTAATTTGTTCACTTTCTAGTTTTTTAATTTGCATGCCAAATTCATTGACCTCTACCATTCTTAATTTGTTTGTATAAGAACTCAAGGATATAAAATTTCCCCTGAGTACTGCTTTGGCTGCATCCCATAGGTTTTGAAAGGATGTCTCACCATTGTCATTTTCTTCAATGAAGTTATTAATTGTTTCTATGATTTGTTCTTTAACTAGCTGCTTTTGGGGAATCATATTGTTTAATTTCCAATTAATTTTTGATTTATCTCTCCATGTACCCTTACTAATTATTCTTTTCATTGCATTGTGGTCTGAGAAGGTTGCATTTATTATTTCTGCTCTTTTGCACTTGTTTGCAATGTTTTTGTGCCCTAATAGATGGTCAGTTTTTGTGAATGTACCATATGCTGCTGAAAAGAAGATGTATTTCTTTTTGTCCCTGTTTATTTTTCTTCACATGTCTACTAACTCTATTTTTTCTAAGATTTCTTTTGCTTCTCTCACCTCTTTCTTATTTATTTTTTGGTTTGATTTATCTAGTTCGGATAGAGGAAGGTTCAGATCTCCCACTAGTATAGTTTTTCTATCTATTTCATCCTTGAGCTCCTCTAGTTTCTCTTTTAGAAATTTAGATGCTCTGCCATTTGGTGCATACATGTTGAGTACAGATATTTCCTTGTTGTCTATACTGCCTTTTATCAGGATATAATTACCTTCCCTATCTCTTTTACCTGAATTTATGTTTACTTTGACTTTGTCAGATATCATGATTCTGACTCCTGCCTTCTTTTTAACAGTTGATGCCCAATAGATTTGGCTCCATCCTCTTACTTTCACCCTATGCATATCTACCTTCCTCATGTGTGTTTCTTGCAGACAGCATATGGTAGGGTTTTGAATTCTAATCCACTCTGCTATTTGCTTGTGTTTTATGGGTGAGTTCATTCTATTCACATTCAGAGTTATGATTACTAGCTGTGTATTTCCCAGCATTTTGATTTCTATTCCTGGTCCTGCTTTTCTTCTTTCACTATTTCCTTCTACACCAATGTTTGTTTATAATCAGTCCCCCTAGTTCCCACCCTTATTTTACTTCCCTTTCTACCCCCCTCCCTTCTTATTCCCCTCCTTATTTTCCCCTGTAGTCTTTTTAAAATTGCCCCTCACCCTTTCCCTCCCTTGTACTGCTTCCCTCCCCACCAGTCTGTTCTTTACCCTTCTACTCCCCTATAGGGTGCAAATCTGTTCTCTGCCCCAATGGACTGGATTGTTCTTCCCTCTTTGGGTCATTTTCAAAGCATGTAAGAGTTGAGTATTTCCTATCTCCAACCTCTTTATCCTTCCAGTGTATCGATGTTCTCCCCACTCCCACCATGAGCTTCTTTGTTTCTTTTCCCATTTCTTTTAGAATTAACCTCTTTTTTTTTTGTTCTGGTGGTATATATACACACATGTATATGTATTTATGCATGGATATATCTATATATCTATTTATGTCTTGTCCTTTCATCCTATACATTTTGTCACTGTTCCCTCTAAGTGTCATTATTCTAGCTGCTCAGGTGATAGCAACAGTTTTTAAGAGTTTCCAATGACCTCTTTTCTTATAGGGATACATATCATTTTAACTTATTGAGTCTCTTAAAAGAATTTTTGTTGTTGTTGTTGTTTTTTTGTTTTTCTTTACCCCCTCTTTTTTAATTACCTTTTAATGATTCTCTTGAGTTCTGTGCTTGGACATCAAATCTTCTGTTCAGGCCTGGTCTTTTCTTTATGAATGCTTGGAATTCTTTTTGTGTTGAATGACCAAATACTCTCAAATTTTATACACCTAATCATTCCCCGAGCTCAGGCCAAGTTGAATTTATGAACAGGAGATCTTAAAAACATGATTGGCAAATTGTGGGTTGAGCCTCAGTTGAAGTGACCTAAGAGACTCCCCTTAGCCCTATTTTACCTTCACAGCAGACCTAGTGGAGGTCTCGGCATTTGAAATGCTTTTTAGACATCTTCCTACACAAGCCAAACGTTCCCTCTCCATATACATCACTAGTGAGGGAAATATTTCTGTTGCTTCTTATATATAGAATTTACAGTTCAAATTACATGAACTTCACAAATCTGATGATGTTGTACAACCTGGATGTTTGGACTTATTACTTTGTGCTCTACTACTAGGAGGCAATGTATCTGTAAAAAACTTTCAGTGAACTAGAGGAATGCAACCTGCTTAGAGAGGTCCTTTCCAAGCATTGCTAAATTCTCTGACTACCACCAAAATTGGAGAAAAAGAGTCTTGATTTCACTGTTTTCATGTTAAAAGGTATCATCTTCTGACTGATTAATTGTATCCTTTCACTCATATTGTACATTATTGCTTGCTTGTTTTTGGATTTGGTTTTGCTTTCAGTTTTATTATCTTTTTGGGGGGGATTGGGGACTTTATAGGTTAATTTAATTTAGTTTATTCTGTTAAAATGTTATTGTCATTTGGTACTATTTCGTTCTTAGCATTAAGCCATATTACATTTTCATCATTTGTACCCTCTTCCCATGGCTAGATTAGGTATAATGTTATCATTAAAATCCATAGCCAAGGAGTTATATTCTTTTTTTTTTCTGGTTAGTGTCTTTTTATTTTATTTAAAAATTTTTAATAATATTTTTTCCATTGTTACATGATTCATATTTTCCCACCTCTTCCTTCTCCCCTCCTGGAACTGACCAGCAGTTTCACTGGGTTATAAATGTATCATTGTTCAAAATCTATTTCCATGTTATTCATATTTACAGTACAGTGATCTTTTAACATAAAAACCCTAATCACATCCATATTGAGCTATGTGATCGATCATACATGTTTTTCTTCTGTGTTTCTGTTCTCACAGTTCTTTCTCTGGATGTAAATACTGTTCTTTCTCATAAATTCCTCTGCATTTTCCTGGGTCATTGCATTGCTGCTAATAGAAAAGTCTATTATATTTGATTGTACCACAATGTATCAGTCTCTGTGTACAATGTTTTCTTGGTTCTGCTCCTTTCGCTCTGCATCACTTCCTGGAGGTTGTTCCAGTCTCCATGGAATTCCTCCACTTTATTATTCCTTTGGGCACAATAGTATTCCATCACCATGAGATACCATATTTTATTCAACTATTCTCTAATTGATGGACACCCTTTCATGTTCCAAATTTTTGCCACCACAAAGAACATGGCTATAAATATTTTTGTACAAGTCTTTTCCCTTATTATCCAAGGAGGACATATTCTATACCAGAGTTGGTAAAGGTTTTCAGGTTCATGTGCCCAAACTGTAATTTCAAGCTGCCGTTGAGCCCCCCACATTACCCCAGAGAGGGGAGGGAGGAAGTGCTTGCTTTGAGTGTCTGGACAGAGGGGTAGGGCATGCAAAAAAGGTCCTCAGGAACTAGAAAGAGGGGGAATGGAGCAATTCCTCCAGTGCTGGCTCAGCATGCATGCCAACATTTCACCAGTGCTGCCCTATACTAAAGAAAGGCCATTAGACCTTATGAATGTTGGGTCTGTCACCAGCTACATTGGAGCTCAATCTGTTTGTCCTGGACAATAATTCCAATTCATATGAAAGAGACTCTACCATAGTTTGTACCCCAGGAAGGTCATATGTTGTCTAAAAAGTCTTTTCCCCTGATGCTTTTATTATATGTTACAAAAATAATGACACCATTTAACTCATTACAGCCTCTATCCTTGGTCTTTGAGAAATTCAAAGATTTAAAAATCTTGGTTGATTTTTTTTTTAAACCCTTACCTTCCATCTTGGAGTCAATACTGTGTATTGATTCCAAGGCAGAAGAGTGGTAAGGGCTAGGCAATGGGGGTCAAGTGACTTGCCCAGGGTCACACAGCTGGGAAGTGTCTGAGGCCAGATTTGAACCTAGGACCTCCTATCTCTAGGACTGACTCTCAATCCACTGAGCTACCCACTTGGTTGATTTTAAACCAACTTCTAAGTTGACTTTCAAATATGTGGGAACCCTTCTACCTCTGATCTTTGAGTTGTGCCTGAAGAGAGGTAAGGGTCCACTGAGCAACAGATAAATGGATGAAAATGTGAAGTCCAATCTCACTATTGTATTCCATATAATGGCATTTATTTGTGCTGAGGTGAAACATAAAGGATGAGACATGTAAATACATGTCTTTTGCCACTGTTATTGACTCATCTAAGTTGAAGAGTTATTTCCCATGGAGTTTGGTGACCCCTTGGCAATTTTATGTTTGTAGCTCTTCAGCTTACTCTGCCCTTCCTCAAGGATGTATAGGACTTGTGGTGATTACTAGCTGTGTATGCAAGAGAATTATGATGTCTGGATTCCACTTAAGCCAGTTCTAAACCACAAAGACAATAACATGATTCAGATTAATGGGTCAATCACTGGAAAATGTGTGTTTTTGACAAAGACTATCAGATTAAATGCCTTTATCCAGTCCTGAGAGGCTCCATTAGGCTCTGATATTCAGGTCATACCTCTACCGAAAAGAGATGTTTGGAAAGAAAATTTTTCAGTGGGTCCTACATCTTGATGTTGCAACTTTACCCAATTGTCAATCTTTTACCAACCCCCCCCCAAAACCGATATTAGATCGAAGTCAATTGACCCCAAGGCTATTCCTTCAACAGGTTTTGAGGATTGGGCAAAAGCTCTACTAAATCTCTATCATGGGGGCCATCCTCCTACTATATTCCAGCCACCAGTCTGAAGTTCCCAACAGACAGAGACTAGCATGTCAATTCTGCATTTTACTCTGAATACTGAAATGATGTTCCATCTTAATTCTGGACACCAGACTTATATTTTTGGAATGATATTTAACTTTAGAGATTGTGGGGCAGGGTGGTAAGGGAGGGAATATGGTTGTTGAAGTATGCTACCATAATTGTTAGTGATATTCTCGAGAAGAAAAAAATTTAAATATTCTCCAGAAGGAAATTCTCTTATTGCAAGATGAAAGAATGTGGAAACCATCAGTCTGGTCAGTGTATAGAATTGATTAAGTCTGTTCGGATTGAGCCACCTGGAGAATAAAATATCCTTGTTTAATACAATTACTGCCATACCAATCCCTTTGCTTATCTCTAAGTAAGATATGGGAATGAAATTTCCTCCAACTTTCCCAGATAGAGACCTACATTTTTAGTGACTAGAGCTCCCATTCTACTGTGTTTGAGTCCTCACACCATTTTCCAGCCTTTTTTTCATTCATGATTTCTGATTCCATGTGCTCTGGGCTTAAAAGAGTCACTTGCATGGCTATCATACCAAAGTACAGGGATAACTAGTCATTGGGAAAAAAAAAAATCTAAACAATGTCCTGCATCCATAGGCAAAGAACCCACAAGGAACAGGAGCTCTTATGAAGTATATGTGTTTTTAGGAGTGGGGGGGGGGAACAAAAGGGCATGGGAGGTGGGATCCATATTTCAGCTCTCTTCTCAAGTAATTTCCAAGGAAGCTAATTGGAGATTAAATGACTATCTTTTATCTTGAAAAGACCCTCTTTATTTTTGCAATATATAGAATTGTCTCACTTATTTTATGTAATTAGACAAGGACAAATGGAACCTGTTCTTCAACTCTTCAGTAAATTTAAGTATCTTCTGTATGCCAGGCATTGTGCTATATATAGCACATAGGGATACAAATAAGAAAAAGACAGTGCCTACACTCAAGGAGCTTACAATCAAATGCATAAAAACAATACAAAAAAGGAAACAAAAAGGAGGAGGGCCTAATTGAACGCAAGGAAGAGTATATGATAGAAAATGAGATTTCCAGGAAAGTCTTGAGGTCCTGAAATAGAACTTCTACCCTTTTAGTTTTGATGCCACAAGTTTCACTTATGTATGGAAAACTGATCCACTACATGTGACCATATCTACATGTTGTACAAAAGTTGGCACTTTTCATGGACTAGGAGGCTGGGTCCAGGTATCTCTGAAGGAGTTTTGAGGTCACCTTAGGCACAAACAAGGGGAACTAATTCTTTAATTTTAAACATGAGCTTTGCTATGTAACAATAGTTGAATGCTCATCTTTATTATTTGACAATGTGGTAAAACCCTGTCAAAGCTTCTGACTAGCATTAGATTCACCACCTTCTCAGTCCATGAAACCAAAAACCTAGCAGCAAACTGGAAGATAACAGAATCTCAAGGACTAACTTAGTCTCCGAGCACATGGGTTTGCTATAGGATCTAGTTTATTTAATGAAACAGGTGAAATTTTCCAGGAGCAAAGATCATACTTACATCACACTTACCCTCTAAAGATATTCACTTAACCCGATCATCATTCAAGCCATTGTCCTATGTTTCTACATATTTCTTCACTAATCCAGAAATTACTTCTATATTAGGTACCTCTATATCATCTTCATTTCATGCACCTCCCTTCAGACCCTAAGATAAAGGAGGCCAGGAGCCCTGTGTGTGGGATGAGATTCAGTGTGTAATTCTCAGAGTTGTATTTGGCTTGTAACCCCAATTTTCAAGATTCCTTAGCATTACTATTCCTTAGAATAAACTGCACTCTCTCCCATAAAATTTTTAGTTTCCCTGACCTGTTTTCAAAAAATGTGAAAAGAGTTTATCTGTAGCCTGGGAAGAAAGCCAACTATGAGATAAGCTGAAGGAACAGGCAATTTCAAATGTATCTCTACTGTCCCACACTGAAAATCCAATGATAGTCATGTTTGTTTCTTTTTTATCATAGGGGTCTTTAGGGATACATAATTATGAAAATCATGTGCTCAGGATTTGAAATGTTACAGCTCTGCCCTACCATGGGATTGGACCGAGGGAAGGAGGAAAATCTTGTGTCCAGATGTATGAATTAAAATAATATTTCTACCCAGATATATATTTTATAAAGTTTATTAGAAGGGTAGAAAACTATTCCTCTAAGTAACCTGACCACATGGTGCCTAGTTTGCATGTCTCTTCTCTCCTTCCCCCCGTCACCTACCTGTTCTGTTCTCTTCTCAGTTCTCCCCATTCTCTCTCGATTCTTTCCTAAGAAGCCCCCAACCTTGACCTTTATTGATGCACAGTACATAGACTGTCACAAAGCCTGGAACAACTGTAGTATGTCAGGAATGTTTGATAGACAAGTAAAGCTCTTCAGGGGGAGGGGATAAATTTCCTTATGCTATATTTATTGGGAAAAGATGGAGAAATTAAAAAAAAACAGGGGATAATGAAGGTTTGTATCAGGGTATGGAGGAGTTGACATGAGAGAGGAATATTGCTTCTGGTGAGGCAAAGGAGAGAGATGCTCCCTGCTGAGAGGAAGCAGCAGGGGTCCAATAAGGACTGTTTGTCGTTGAATGATTGAAGTGATGTTCATCTCCCTCTATGCCCCAGAAAAGATAGTCCACTTATCTAACTGCAAATTCAAATAAGATAAAGATTAATAACCAGTTTGGATTGGAGAGGTATCAGGAAAGAGGGACGAGGGATGTCCCTAAATAAAGTTGGAGTCTTCTTCAGCTTGGAGCTGAGGCCCGGCCTCACAGGCTGGTGGAGGGTTTCTCCCACGCCTGTCTACACTATATCTGTGTTAGCTTTGTCAAATTCAGAAACTTAGCGGTAGACAGCAAGTAACCAAGGAAAGTTCTAACCTTCAAGAGCTGATTGGGTCTGTGTCTTTGGGCTGAACCAAGAAGAGGCACTCCAAATCCAGACTGGGAAGCCAACACTCCTCCCACCTCCAACACCCGGAAGGAAGTAAAACTGGCAGGAAGGAAGTACTAGTCACAAGACCCAACTGCCACTCCCAGTTTCCCCTTCCCCCACCAACTAACTGTCAGTCTTAACAATTTCTTCTCCCTTGATATTCCCACTGTTGCTTGTTCCAACACAGTGGCAGAAAGTTCAGAACTTATTTCTAGTTTCCTTTCCACACTTGGCACAATTCTCCCTGTGATCCTTTGAGAGACCTATCTCCCCAATGGATCATTTAAATATAACTATCTTATAACTCTTAATACCTTCTAGCTAAAAATACATACAATATTGCATTTTTCTAAAAGGAAGTTACAATAGTTAGAGATGGAAGTAAAATACAAAAACTGGTTGATAGACACATTGACAATTTTGATAGCTTATGAAGTAGTTGACAGTACATTACATACATCTTGTATTTAGAATTGAGTTACAGAGATTTCTTCATTCTGAGGAGGGGAACAAACTACAATAGTTAACATTAATATGGTAATTAGGTCTGACTCAAAAATTCACCTCCAGACTCTTTGAGGTTCCTTCCCTTCCCGATTACCATCATTCAGCACAATTTCATTGTCCACACCTCTGGGGTCCCCCATATTGAGGGTACAGGGCATTGAATACAGGCGTTTGGGTATGAGTTTTGATTTGCCTCATTTGAATAACTATTCCTCCTATCAATATTACTATTTCTGAAACTCCTATTCCCATTTTCCTGATTTCTCTTCTTATAATTCATAATTACATGACCAACTTTTCCACAAAAGTAACATGTTAGTGGTTGTTTTGTGTATTCTTGTAAGGGAGCTATGATCTCTCCTTGCTTTACCTTTTCAACTGCTTCAGTTAATTCTGTATGCTTCTAAAAAACCCCGTGAGCAAAAGAGCAGATAGGAACTGACAAATGCAAGAGAAGAGATAAGAAGAGACTGGAACCAGCTCTTCTAATGTGGAGGCCATTCATTTTGTGTGAGTATGAACAGCAAACCTTGGATGGAAGAAGGTTTCATCTCTCTCTAAGCTTGTGTGTGAATGGATGTGGCTTGAATAGTTGACTGGCAGATTCCAAGAGGCTTTTTAAGACCAAGTCGAGCGAATGTAGAAGTCCTTATTATCATGGTTCTGTATCTCCATGAGGGAACAGCTGAGAACAGGATAAAGTGCTGTGTGTGTGTGTGTGTGTGTGTGTGTGTGTGTGTGTGTGTGTGTAGCTTCAGGGAAAGAGATAAGACAGGAGATTTCTAATTAGAAAGTTTGAGATGAAAATAGTAGGAATAATAAGGCTAGGTGGAGTAAGAGAATGGAGTTGAGCTTCCAGACTGTAAAGGAGAAATCCCTCAGCTTCAAATATCAGTTAGAAAGATTCAGCAAATATGATTAGGTAATCTGAGCTGGAGATCTTGTCAGAGGCATGTATATGAATTCACTGAAGGGCAGTTTTCAGGGTAGAAAACAGAAGTAGTTTCTGCCAGTTTCCTGCATAGAGTGTAAAAACGGAGATTTGAACCCCAGACTTCAATCCCCAGAAGTCCTTGCTCTAGTTCCCAAGATGCCCTCTAATCTCACTGAGATCCCCACCTGGTCGAGATCAAAATTTCTATTTAAACTGGCTGTAAAGCCTACTGAGGTCTCCTTTCCTGACTCTGCTTCCAAGCACACACTTCTCTCGAGATGTAGTGTAAGTGAAATTGAATGGGTCCTTTGGCCCTCCTAGGCATGTGCTTTCTTATTTTGTATTTTCTTTACTTCTTAATCTTTAATAAACCTCTAAAAAATATAATATGTCTAGCAGAGAAACTAATTCTAACTGTTACAGTTTTGGCTAACCACGTCGGAAAAATGAAATACCCTCAATCTTCTGATCTTTTGTCTACTGTAATTAAGTTCAGCCTTTAATAGCTAGTGCCTAGTTGTTGTTTTTTAAGCCAAGTTTCTCCAAGATGCTTTTTTAGAAAAGTCTCTTGATCAGCTCTGGGCCTGCAATCTTGCAATTCGGACCTGTGCTCTCACTTTTGTGCCCTACTTGCCTGCTTGCCTGCACCTCCTGCCTCACCATCCGCTTCAGACCTGGTCCCAGCCCCTGCCTCCCAACTGCTGCCTGCCTGTTTCTGTGATCCAGAGGCTGCTGCTCCTGGTCTTTCTCTCGCTCACCTGGCCCAGCTGATTCCTGCACCTCTTGCCTCCCAGACGGCTCATCACCCCAGCCCCAGCCCCAGGACCCAGGCTGCTGGTAGCAGACCCAATTTCTTCAGGATCAAAAAACCAGCTGATAAAAAACAGGGGGAATTTTCCCTTGGGCTATGATTAATCTCCACATGGACTGGGGGGCAGGGGGTAACAGGAGGGGAGAAAGAAAGGGAAAGAAGGTAGAGACTTTTCCAAACAGGAATTTATAACCATGACTGATTTAAAAGGATATCTTTTGACTGCACTGTTCCTTTTATTTACTTCACATGAGATTCAGGGGAAAAAATCAGCTCCCTGCAACTCTTTAGCCAAATTTGAGATTCCTCACTATAGGGAAGCAGCTCAGCGGCTCAGTGAATTGAGAGCCAGGCCTAGGGTCTTTCATTGAAATCTGGCCTCAGACACGTCCTGGCAATGTGGTACTTGACAGGTCATTTAAACCCCATTGCCGAACCATTACCAATCCTCTGCCTTCTCACAATTGGCATCTAAATGGATAATTAAAACAAACAAACAAACGAAAAAACCCCAAGGAATTTTAAAGAGACTGGAGGTTTTATTTTTAAGGCATTTCAGACTCCAATGTTTTATAAAAATCTCTGTATTCTATTGCATTTTGCTGATTGTTTTGCTTAAGGTTTAACTTTGTGATTTTAAGTTCATATATTAATGCATTCAATACTGTTACACTGAATCATTTTAATGTACTGGGTTTTAACTACTGTTATATTCTGTTGCTTTTCCCCTATAACTATACTGAACAAATATTATTGAATAAGCCCATATAAAAACAGCTTTTCTATTTTTGACTTTATAAATTGTCACATATAGGATAGATGGACTCCATCAGAAAAGTGCTACAACAACCTTTGGAACATTTAAAGAGCTAATTATCTCAAACTGATTTTAAGGGTTCTTTAGACATGATTTTTAGAAAATTTCTTAATAATTTCTGGTTATTTTTGCCTGCCCCTAACACAATGTAAGGCCCATTTTAATAGCTGAAGTGAAATACATTTATAACCCCCACCTCCCGCATTAAAAAAAATGTGAATGGAAGCTGGGCAGTTCATCCCAGGGCATGTACCCCTAGAAGCCTCCCCCCAAGAAAGGTAGCATCTCTCATTTATACTCTTCAGCTCATTTTACTTCTACCAGAATGATCTCTAGATTTCTTGATGATGTTCTAAACCAAAAATGAGTTTTACTTTGTTTAAAAATATGTTTACCAAGGTTGAAATATTTGCTATGATTGTAAAAATTGTGATAAATATCCATCAGTTCATAGGCTTTAAAAACTGCCATACAGCAACTTATGTGAAATATGATAGTGTGTTTGTTTGCTATTGTACTTAATTGGGCTATTGAGAATTTTGGGGATATTGATATCTACATATTTATACTACTATTCTTTATTTAAAAAAACTGTTACCTTGTAAAATTCATTTGTTCATACTCACAGTGGATCATGACCAGGTATGAAGAGGAAATGGATCTCATTTTTGGTGAGAAAGCCTTGCATTCCATATTTTCTTAGCTGACACAGTGTGTCAATGATTTATAAGCTATAATTTGAATTTTAAAACTCTTTTATTATATTCTTCTTGCATGTACAATATACTATTTCAGTTTTTTAATTTTTTCCTCTCCTTTTTTATATTTGAAGCACATGTCACCAGTATTAAGGTTTTCTTTAACTTTTTTGATTTCACAGTAATATAAGTTTAAGATACATTTACTACAATGTCAATGCATTTCCCCAAAACTTGAGACTATAAAAATGATGCCACTAATTGTTTAAAAAAATTATGGGACTTTACTTAATGATTCTGTCTGATTCCAGGACAAGTTATACACAAAAGAGCCATTGCATAGGGCCAAAGATAAGCCAAACCAGGACGGATTGTGCACTTCCAAGCCAATACAAAGGATTTGAACTTAGTGTAAAGACTCAAGGTTGCTATGTTTAACATACATTACGATATAGGCCTTCCTTGTATCCACACTCACTCTTTGTAAAAATGCTTATAGACAAGTATCCCAAACTTGGCTGCAAACCTGGCTCCTATAATCTAGTCCCTTTTCTGTCTTTCATAGTGTGGCAAACTTTCTATAGTCCTGGCTACTGACTGGCTTACTTGCTTAGATCATTTTAATTGGGCCCTGATTCAAGAACCTGTTATAGATTTACTTTTCCTTTACTTAGAATTTTTACACATAAGACTTTGATAGTCTATATTTTCATCCAGTAATTTTCTTTTTTTATTTGGATTTTTCTGATGTCTTTTTAATTTCTCTTACCAATTGATTCATATACTTCATAACTCAGCCATGCATCTCTAAGTGACCCTGTTTTTTTTTTCAATCATCCTCTTCATGGGAAAATGTAAAAAATATTATTATTTTAAATTGCAAAGTTTAAATTCCTTTTAAGAAGAATTTTAGGTTAAGAAACATGATACCTCTCCGAATCCAGAAACTGAACTGTTTGGAGAAGACACCACCAAGATGCCTTCAGACCATAAACTGCACAAGAAGATCAAGAATGAACTTTGGATGTGGTTGATTGAACATTTATTTGTATCTATACTTTCATGTCAAAGGGGACTGCCCCCTAACTGGCTTTTTGTTATTGTATCTAGCAATTATTGGCTTTGTTCTTTTTTTCCTTTTATCTTCAAATTATTGTAATCTTTAAGTTGATTATGTTTTCATGATCCTTTTAGGGAAAATCTTTCCCAATAAGGATCAAATGGAGAAATGTAAAAATGGAGATTTAAACCCTGGACTTCAATCCCCAGAAGTCCTTGTTCTAGTTCCCAAGATGCCCTCTAATCTCACTGAGATCCCCACCTGGGCAAAATCAAAATTTCTGTTTAAGCTGGCTGTAAAGCCTACTTAGGTCTTTCTTCCTGATTCTGCTTCCAAGCACACGCTTCTCTTGAGATGTAGTGTAAGTGAAATTGAATGGGCCTTTCAGCCCTCCTAGGCATGTACTTTCTTATTTTGTATTTTCTTTACTTCTTAATCTTTAATAAACCTCTAAAAAATATAATACTTCTAGCAGAGAAACTAATTCTAACTGTTACAAGAGACAAGACAGCTTAAAGCTGTACCTGAGATGGTTGGTGAGGTTGTGAACCAGAAAGGAATATTGATCTGAGTGGAGATAGGAGCAGGTGGAGATCAATAATTGCTGGATCTGGGCTAATTGGCAAGGTAGAAGTGCTGCAGAAATTAAACCCCTGTGTATAAACACAGGACTTTTTCGTTCAGAGGTTCTTGGAAGATTAGTAGGAGTAGGAGACATCGTGGACTAGTCTTGAGACCTGTAAGTAAATTGAGGTAGAATTAAGGAAGCAAGATATTAAAACTATGAAAGAGAAAAACAAAAAGCTTTTTTAATTTTTGACAAATGACAAGAGAACAGCAAGCGATGTGGCTTCTGGGCAGTAGGCCAAATAAGCAAAGATTAGAAATTTTCAAGACAGAGACCTAGGGTAAAAATCATCAGTTCAGAAGAAGCAACAGAGATCCATACTAGAGGAAATTGAACCAGGTACAAGGGAAGTAAACAGAATTCCTAGGGACAGTCCTTTAGGAATTAAATTGAAAATTTAGAACAATCCTCAATATGACAATTTTGATCAAGGAATGCTTATAGAAAACTTGTTTTCAGTGGGCAACAGTAGAGATTGACACATAGACCCATACCCTATGGCCAAACTTTGGATCTAGTGATAATACAGTTTTCAAGAGCCTAAATTTAACTATTAACCAGAGAAATTTTAAAAGAGATGAGGAGATACATTTGTTGCCCTAGAGGTTGGATATAGAAACTTTGGTGATGAGAAAAAGGGCAGAAGGAAACAGCAGTGGCTGTAATAGTTACTGTAGCAGAGAAGGTAAAGGAATCATGGGAAGAAATAGAGAAGACTTGGGTCCCATCCAAGTCTCTCCACCCCCGTATTTAATGACTCCTGTTCCTCCTGTGCCAGCACCAGCACCCCAAATAGAGCCAGAGCTAGTAGCAGTGCCTCCAGTGGCACTTATAGTTCCATTGGCTCCCCCACTGCCAAAACCTAAAGCAGAAATAGCAGTGGCAGCAGCTATTCCTCTGTCAGACCTCTATGAACATGTGAACCAAGAAGTGAAGAGGTTATTAGAGGATCAGATGAATCTCCCTTTGGGAGAACATACCAAACAGTATCCACTCAGAGAAGAGCCAGTAAGACAGGGGCTAGGATATGTTAGTGCCCCCCTCAGTGCCTCTGAGGTTCTGTAAGTGAAAAATTCCCTACTCTCTTATATGAGGATTCGATTTTTAATGTTAACAGTAGTTTTCAGATAATCGCACAATAAACGTATTTGTAATTCTAAAATAGTTAAATAATGTTAGCATAATTGATGATTTTAGTCGGCCTTTTATGACTTAGTATAAGTTTTAAAGTAAGACAACTGCTTGAATATATAGTTAATCGTTATTAGCATAGGACTCAGTTTTAGCTTTAGCCTTCAAAATTGCTATTATCAGGTTCCCTCAGCAATCATGGTCTTGAACTTGTGACTAGGTCTTCATTAGCAGAGAAGCTTTTTCCTTGGTGATACTCCTTCACCTTTGTATACACCCTAATATATATCATCAGACTTTTGCTCTGCTTGGGGGCCTGGAACCTCCTCCTTACTCTGGTCTTCTTAGTATACACTATCCTTGACATTATCAGGCTTAGAAAGAAGGATTCAGGCTCCCCTGCTTCCCCCCTTTGTCTATCAAGTGATTTTCTCATCATCACCAAGTGACTTCTTCTACCAATGAGAAATATTTCCTGATTACTTCAACCAATCCACATCTCTCTATTTTTATCACTGTCTTGGATTATTTAATAAATTATGAAATTCTTGGGGTATAAAAGAAGTCCTCTCACAAGACTTGGAGTCTTTTGGGCTTGACCAGAAGTCTGACTTTATTGTGCGACTGGTCATTTCTTTATGGCTTGGAGACTATTTATCTCATTTGCATTCCTGTACTTGGAAATTATGCAGCAGTTTGGAATTTTAATATAAACATGTAAGTTTTCTTTTAAGATCCTGTGGGTGTTGCAGAGCAAGTTGGTTGATTCTTAGGGTCAAAATAATATCCATGGCCAGAGTTATGGTAATATCGAAAGCAGTTATTCACCGAAGGGGAGCAATCATGATGAAAAATGGATAGATATTTCTCATCATCATCATCTCCAATCACTGACCAACTGTCAACAACTGACAGGTAAGCCCCATGCCCCAGGAGTGGTGTCACTCTTCAAACTGGAGTCGATAGTGGGTGGTGGGTAGTGCATCTTTCAAAAGAAGAAAAACACTGTTTTTGTTTTTGTTTTTGTTTTTTCCCAGAGAAGTATGACAACCACCTATTGTGAAATAGTGATTATCTCTTCTTTCCCATATGTCTACTTGGGACAGATTCACTATTCAGATGTGGCATACAGAATTATTATTATGGCTTCAGTAAGTCTTTTATTTTCTGACTCCAAGAAGGACTGATGATGTGATGATATATACTCACCCACAAAGAAACTATAAATCCAGAATGTTAAGAATGTTCATGGCACATAACTATAGTTATGTGGTTTGGTTGCAAACAAGTAGAGCTTTCATTAAAAGATGTCAGGAAGGATTATAAAGGTGGCAAGAGTCTTTTATCCAAGGGTAGAAATAAAAGTTATTGATGAAGTGGGAACTCAGGAAGAGTCTACGTTAGAAAGAGTGACATCCCTCGAGCCTTTATCTGGGCATTTATGAGGTAGCTGGGACTTTGGTAGTCTGTATTTCTGCTTTGTTGGCTTCTCTTGTTAGCAGGTTGTAATTTCTCCCTCATCTGTCTCTTCTTATACATTCCCCTCCTAGTGCACTTGGCTCTAAGGGAGTAGAAAGGAACAAGATGACATCAAGACTGAAAGCCTCAGGGTGTCTTTGAGGAGTTCTCCAGTTAAGTGGCTAAGCATGGACTCTAATGAACTCATTTTAACGTCAGAGCATTCATGTTTGGTAATATAATGTTATATGGAAACTTTCAAGTCCTAAATACTTTGTGAAATACAGTCATAGATTTAGAACCAGAAGAGTTGTATTAGAAGTGATCATCTTAGTCCAGTCTTCTTCCTCATTTTTTGCAGATGAGGAAATAGAGGCCCAGGAAGGTTAAATGACTTTTCCAAGGGATAGAGTAGATAAAAAAGAAAAGAAAGAGAAGGGGATCTTGAAGTATTTTTTAAGTGCATATAAAATAGGGGAAAGTCAGAATGAAGCGTAATCAAGAAAGCTTTGAAGGTTACATGAGAATTTATATGTATATACATATACATATATACATTTATATAGAAGAAAAACTACATGATAGAAACTCACCATTTCATGTTAAAAACAAAAGAAATACTGAGCCCTATGTTGAAAAAAGCTATGGGAGAATCTAATCGGTGCAAGCTAAGAGGGAACATAAAACATTTGATGCAACTTCAAGGGAGGGATGGTTGCTTGCTCCTGTAACAGACTCAATAGAATGAGTTATCTTTTATTTCTAAGTTTCTCTATACTAAATGACTGGTCCCCTAGAGAAGAATAGAGTTGTGAGTGTAAGAAGACAAAGGGTTAACTGGGGCTTTATGATGTCAGAGGCTTCAAAGATTCTCTTTCTGAGACAGAAAAACTCAGCCTCTTACTCTGGGTGTCTAAGGAAGCTTGTCTGTTTCCTTGGCATTCCCAAGACATTGTACTCTCACGAGAGAGTAGTATTTTTCTGAAAAGACTTTTTATTTTTATTGGAGACTCCGTCCCATAGTTTTCCACTGTAGGAGAAGCCTACAGTCACCAAGACCACAAGTTGGAATTGAATGGGTCAAGTTTCCTGATCTCAGGAGCATTTAAAGATCCTTATTTTTTTTATCTTCTCAGGTTCTTATTGGTGAGTGGGGTAGTATGGTGTATGGTAGCAACTCTAAGATTTGGGGAAAGTCAGAGTAGCCAGGGACAGTTGAGATAAAGGGTCTTCTCTTGGGACCAAGACTGTGAGAGAGAAAATGTTGAAGGCATGTATACACTAGTGAGAAAAAAAAAACTCCAGTTTAGGAGGGATTAGAGAGAAGAAAGGGTTATGTGATCTAAACCAATGATGACCAACCATAGTTGTGATATTCTGAAGTGGCTTCAGTTTAATGTAAGAGGATGCTCAGGACATTTTGAAAAACTCTTGAAAAAGCTCATATAGTTTTATGCCCCTTGAGTAGGAGGGGAGGGGAGGGATTGGCTCAGGCTGTGACTAAATTAAATAAGTATCAGGACACCTAAATTCTTAGAGTTGGCCTAATAACTCTTCTCTATTATGCTGGGAAATTCCCAAGTTTGGTAAATGTTTCTTAAACACTATGAAGTAGAAAGCATCTGATAAATTTCTTTTGCAGCCTATATTTGACTTACGTAATCTTTGGTATTGACTGGATTCTCCAGAGTCTGCTGTTTTGATTACTGCCAAGTCTTTGGGCAGTAGAAACCAGTTTGTTAAATTCAATTGTCGTTAGAAGAGAGTATTTATAATCTGGGATCCATGGACTTGTTTTAAAGAAATATTTCAGTAACTGCTTCAATAAAATTGATTTCCTTGGTAATCCTATGTATTTTATTTTATGCATTGAAAAACATTCTGGGAAGGGGGCCATTTTTTAACCTTTTTTTTCTTTTAAAAAAACTTTTAAATTTAATTAATTAATTTAGAATATTTTCCCATGGTTACATGATTCATATTCTTTCCCTCCTCCTCCCTCCCCCCTCCTGAAGCCAATAAGCAGTTCTACTCAGTTTTACATGTATCTTGTTCAGAACCTATTTCCATATTATTAATATTTGTAATAGAGTGATCATTTAAAGTCAACATCCCCAATCATCCCCATCAAACCATGTGGTCAATCATTTTTTTTCTTGTGTTTCTACTCCCACAGATCTTACTCTGAATGTGGATAGTGTTCTTTCTCATAAGTACCTCAGAATTGTCATGGATCATTGCATTGCTGCTAGTAGAGAGGTCAATTACATTTGATTGTGTTCTCCTGGTTCTGCTCCCTTCACTCTGCATCAATACCTGGAGGAATTCCAGTTCACATGGAATTCCTGTAGTTCATTATTCCTTTTAGCACAATAGTATTCCATCACCATTTGATATCACAATTTGTTCAGCCATCCCCCAATGGAAGGGCATCCCCTCATTTTCCAGTTTTTTTGCCACCACAAAGAGCACAGCTATGAATATTTTTGAACACGTATTTTTTCCTATTATCTCTGTATGGCTGGATCAAAGGGTAGCAAGACTTTTAATGTCCTTTGGGCATAGTTCCAAATTGCTTTCCAGAATGGTTAGATGAATTTACAACTCCACCAGCAATGCATTAATGTTCTTATTTTGCCACATCCCCTCCAACATTTATTACTTTTCTTTCATATTGGCCAATCTGCTAGGTGTGAGATGGTACCTCAGAGTTGTTTTGATTTGCATTTCTCTAATTATGAGAGATTTAGAATACTTTTTCATGTGCTTATTGATAGTTTTGATTTCTTTATCTGAAAACTGCCTATTCACATCCCTTGACCATTTATCAATTGGGAAATGGCTTGATTTTTTGTACAATTGATTTAGCTCCTTATACATTTGAGAAATTAGACCTTTGTCAGAGGTTTTTGTTATAAAGATTTTCCCCAATTTTTTGCTTTCCTTCTAGTTTTGGTTGTATTGGTTTTGTTTGTACAAAACCTTTTAAATTTAATGTAATCAAAATTATTCATTTTATATTTTGTAATATTCTCTATCTCTTTCTCTATCTCTTAAAATTTTTCCTTCCCCATAGATCTGATGTATACTTTTCTATGTTCACCTAATTGATTTATAATTTCCTTCTTTTATATATGTCATTTACCTATTCTGAATTTATCTTGCAATAGGGTGTGAGATGTTGATCTAAACCTATATCTCCTATACTGTTTTCCAATTTTCCCAGAAGTTTTTTTGTCAAATAGTGGACTCTTGTCCCAAAAGCTGGGATCTTTGAGTTTATTGTACACTTATTTTGCTGAGGTCATTTACTTCCAGTCTATTCCATTGATCCTTCCCTCTGTCTCTTAGCCAGTACCATATTGTTTTGATGACCACTGCTTTATAGTACAGTTTAAGATCTGGTACTGCTAGGCAAGGGGTCCATATTTTTCATCAGACTGTACACTAAAAAATTAAACCCCCTGTAGGAGTATCTAGCTGAGAGTGTTGGTGGACTATCTTGTCTCAACTCCAGCTGTCCTCTATTCTAAAAAAGTTCCTTCTCTTTTAATCTGTATATACCTATATATTTACATGTTTTGTTGTATGTAAGATCCTTGAGGCCAAAGACTATTTTTCTCCTTTTTTCTTTTGGATCCTCAATGTAAATTATAAAAATTTTAATCTAAAATAAATTATATAAATTTTAATCTAAAATCTAAAATTATGGATAACATCTGTCAAAATCATTACTGCCATACTATTGCTCTGTAAGCACTTAAAAACCTCCAACCCTTATAATTAATGTCTTTTGTTTTTACCCCACCATAATTTTCCCTAGCATCTTTCTTTACCCCTCCCCTTCTCAGAAAGCCATCCTATGTAGCAAATAGTATTTTTAAGACAAAAAAGAGCAAAAAATCAAAATAATTGATCAAATTCATTAAAAAAGATTGACCCCATGCACCTGTGCCCTGTTTTTAGATCTCACATCTTCCTGAAGGTGTGGGTGGAGTGTATCCCCTCATATCTTTTATTTATCATGATGAATCATTATAATTTTGGTACAGTACCACTGTGGATTTTTTGGTGAGTGGTGGCTCTTTTAATTTACGTTATCATAATCATTGTGAATGTTGTCTGTTCTCAAGGCACTTTGATACCTCTGTTCTGGGTTCCAGGTGGGTGGATATGACATATTGACTCATGTATATTTTCCAATCAAAATCAAAGTGGGGAAATTGAATTTTGAGTTGCTGTTATGCTACCTAATTTAACTTTCTGTACACCCAAGGATGGAACTGGGCTATACCTTCCTTCATTTATGTAAAAATTGAGTGCTTACTTCTGAGTGTAGATTGAAGTAGATTTTTTTTTCACTTATCCATTTTTTTCAACATGGCAAGATTAGGTTGTTCTCCTCTATAGTAAATATATGAAATCATGACAAAGACAGAACTTAAGCAAGAGTTACTGTGTAGAAACAGCCTTGAGTAACAGGAATTAATGCTTTGTGTCATTAAGAGAAAATAAGTAGAGTTGAAGGGGTATAAGAGGAGGTGATATTTTGGAAAGAATGAACAAAAGGGAACTTGTTTAATATAGATTTAGATCCAGGATTGTTTGTGTCTCTAAAAGAGGAAAGAAAATAAGATAAAAGGTCATTTTAAAACTTCTCCCTTAAACCAAGCTCTGCCAGATATACAACACACAACTGATTCTCTGTGATGTCAGGGCAACCTCAGAACTCTCTTCAGGGTTCATTCTATGCAAGCACTCTTGCAATTAAATTGTTGTGAGGAGCTATTTCTTAGACCAGATTATTTTTTCCATTTCCTTTTTTACTTTGAATTTAATGTCTTATTCTCCATCATTCAGGGGAATTTCTAAACCACCAAGGTCACTGGAAATTATATTAAACCCTTGTTCTGATTTTGGGACATTTGAAATTCCCTTTGTTTCTGTCCTTGCAAATCCTATTGGTGAGACACAGTTGGGTAAACTGTGAAATGTGCACTCATCAATATGGCTCTGCAGAGGACTTAAAATGAGAAAAGTAGGATTCAGATGAGTGGGTTGGCTGCTCTAAACTAGCATTTCTCAGTCTGAATTTTATGATAATCTAGTTGACTCCTAATTTCCTAAGGTAATTTTACAAAATATTCTATTCAGAATATTTTGAGTCATCTATTAAAACTCAAAAGTATGTAAGAAGACTTGGGAGAGGGAAAGAATATTCCTGGTGTTAAGATCTCAAGTTTGTGGATTGAAAGGCAAAATTAAAAAATTTAAGCCTGGTTTTAGGCAAATTACGAAGCTTGGAAATGATGCTTTTGTCAAAAAAGTTTCACTGATACCAATGAATGATTGGTAAAAGGCACCCTTAGAACTTCAGTTATATTAGATTTCCAGGCTTCAGTTGCAATGAGGTAACTAGCTGATTCTCATTTTTAAAAATATCTCTACAGAAATGAGTTTGTCAATCATTTGACTAAGTTTTAATAAGGACATTGAATAAACTATGGATAAGATCAATAATATGACCAAACCTTACTTCATATATTGATTAGATTCTATAGAGGTTAGTCCTGGGATAAGGATGTATATTATACATTAATATGTATGTGTGTGTATACATACACTTATACCACCCCCACCCCATCCTCCACTCCCACCCCACACACATACACAAAAGCAGAGACTCAGAATGAGGACAACAGAAAATGGTTTAAAAAATATTCCAGGATAGGAAGAACTAATTTATAGAGTATTCAGTAATTGATTAATAGCATGGTTGGGGACAACTGCAAACACATTTTCTCATTTGTTTTTCTTAATATATCATTTTTCTGAAGGAGACCCTTCAGTGGAGGAATGGTGAGAAAATATCGGCTATTTCCAGAAGGTGAGAACTTTGACTTTCTGAAATAGGTCCCATCACCCATCTTAGTGGTTCTTATACAACTGATCCAGTGTGGAGATTTTCAAACTGACACAGAATAGTATAGAGGCCTGGGTTTCAATCCTGCTTTTGACTCTGTTATAGTCCCTTAACCTCCTGCTGGGGTCTCAAATTTCTCATCATCTATAAGATGATGATGATTGGACTAGATGGCTCTGAAGATACTTTCCAGCATTGCATTTGGGAGCATAGATCTAGAAATCAGAAGATCCGAGTTCTAATCTTGTCTCTGCTACTACTCTCCACTTTGGCCTTGGGTAAGCCACTCATCTTCCCTCTGCCTTAGATTTCTCCATTTATAACTTGTAAGAACCATTGTAAGAAAACCTCTACTACCTGTTGCTAGGAAAATGTAGAGGTCCAGCTCATACATACAATTCTTGCATGGGTTTGAATCACTTATGGAGGGAGGCTGGAAGCTGGAAAGCAATGGCTTACAAGCTTAAAATAAGCTTACAGGCTAGAGAAAATAAGCCATAGAAGGAGCAGACACAGAGAGAGAGAGAGAAAAGGAACACAAGGAGAAGACTTTAAGGTGGTCTCAGCATGTCAGAAGGCCAGTTCTTCCTCCTCAGATGGTCAGAGGGTAAGCATGAGCTGAACTGCCTTTATTAAGGAAAGTAGCAATGGGGGGGGGGTTGTGGGATGCCAATCAAACAGGTGTGATGACAGAAATATTAGCATAATATTGGCAATTATAAGATAAAGGAACAGATAGCGAGACAATAGAATAGCCAGTGCCCAGACAAGATGCTCATTTGAAAGTCCTTCTTCCTCCAGAACACAGGCACCATCTCATTCAGATATTGAGTGTATGTCTTTGACATTACAAAAGACCTGTAGAACTGGTCTGCTAGCTTGCAGACTGCAGATCACAGTAAAGGACTGATTTCTAAGTTCCACAAAATTTAAGACCCAACCGATTTAAGAATTCAGAAATTAATCATGTGAAATATTAGAAATATATCCGTAAGTCTGGTCCATGAGCACTTAAATCATTAGTCAGCTTTTGAATACATCTTTATGATTTGTTATAACTGAAACCCTACAGAAAATGCTTGCTAAAATGCCAAGCAGCAGGGTAGATTGGGAGCTCTGTCATTGAGAAAATATGTGTCAAAATGCTTTGAATAGTTATAAAGTATGAAAACCCAATTGTTGTTGCCAGGTCCTCACCACCTCTCCTTCCTCTTACCCTTATTCCATAGTCCCCTTCCTGTATTTACATTGTATTTGCATTTCCTTAACCCCACTCACCTTGTCTCTTTTTCATCAGCATCTCTGGTCCAGCTGCCTCCAAAAGGTTTTTGTCAACAGTCCCCATTTGTGCAGTTACCATGTCCTCCTCATAGGGTAGCTCCATCACGGCATCAAGACCGCCAGTCCAGGGCCAGCTCAGCAGACACAAAGTATAAGAGAGCTTCCTGTGTACAGCTACCTTGCCCCAGTAATCATTTGGAGGGAGCTTCAGCTCTAACTTTCCCATCCCATCTATTCCCGTTGTTATCTTTTTCTATATTTCAAACTCCTCAATCTTCAGCATGGCTGCAGCAGCGACCACTGACTAAGCAGCCTTCAACAGCATCACCACCAATACAAGCACCACCACCATCTCAATCTGGGCTACAGGCTTGGCCTCATGCTTGGCCTCATACTCGACCTCAACCTCAGCCTCAGCTTCGACCTCTACATCATTCAGCTTTGATTCCCTCTTCAAAGCAACTTCTATACTTCAGTGCTCAGAAGGGCAAGAAACAAGCTGAGGTTCCTCCTTATGGAGGACGTAGAGCTAAGACTGCCTGTGGGAAAACTTCATTGCACCCAGTCTGTCCCCAAAGTGCCTCAGCTATGCAAAGAAGGAACCCTGGTAATAAGTTTCTATAGCCTTGGCTGGGTCTGAAAGGCTACACGGTGACTTGATTTCCAGGGTACAGGGACACATGGCCAAGACTGCCAGCTCATGCCTCTAAACATTTGGGTCAATTGCCTCCAGAGGAGGCCTGCAAAAGGAGCATATACTGTATCCCTTAGACCGGACCTTAGCCTCAGTCAGCCTCCATGTCTATATCTATATTCATTACTGACAACATCTAAACCTCCAATAGAAATTCCATTCTTCTTTGTGTGGTGGACCAAGAACCAGGTTGAGGTTCCTCATTAAGGAGAATGTAGGGATAAGATTACATATGTAATAACTTCAGTTGCACCCAATATACCCACAAAGTGTCTTGCCTGTGTGAGAAAAGAACCTTGGTTATGAAACTAGAACAATACCACGTCAAGGTCACCAATTGAGTGTTGTTACTATACTTTTGAGATGTTTCCACCTAAACCACAAAGCAAAGATTATCTCGACTTGAATCTTGTTCCATGGTCACAGAGTTGAAAAATACCAACTTGCTCTAGAACAAAGTTCTCTTTCTGCTGGGGATAGTTAAAATGTTATGGTTTTCTCATCATATTCCTGGACCTCAAAACCTGACCCAAACAACAAAGATACATAGAAGAGCTCTCACTTCCTGATTTATTAATGGCTTCTTCAGTAATTCCTATAAATCATACCAGAGCCTCAAATACTTGGGCATCATGTGCATGCATGCATAGACTATGTTATTCATAGGCACTTATAATTAGAATCTGCTCCCCAGAACTTTAAATCCCAGCATCTCAGTTTCATTCTCCTGTTATATCCTTACATTTTGGAGATAAAGTTTGTGTGTGACCCCACTCCACTCTTTTCCTGCAAATGCAGCTGGGAAAACTTTTCTTTACTCAGGCTTTTATTTTTGTCCTTTTATTTCTTCTACTTCAAGTGATTATTAATAAATCTTATAAAATACTTAGAGTTATTGGATATTGATTTAAATTTTATATTATGGTGACCAGAAGTCTGGAGTTATAAGACCCTAGCTCTGCTCTAAGTTGCAGAGCACTTTTTAAAGACAAATTAGTTTTAAAAGCCTCTGCTGCCCTTACTGCTGATGCTCCTCCTCCAGCTGCTGCTGCCACCTTTGCTGCTACCTCCACAATTGACCAGACACTGGCTGGGGGTCCTTGCAAGCCACTTTCTGTGTGACTGGTAAAGTATGAATCCCTCCCACACCCACATATGTGGGTCCCCAAACTGCACTAGCAGCCTTTCCATGATATCCACCCCAAAACCAGTCTGGCTAACCCAGGTGAGGCTTTCATGCTCCTGGCTGTGGGGACTGAGGTATCATAGGGCTACTGGCTTCACCCCAAAGGGGAGGGGAAGGAAGAATACTCTTCTAAACATCTTTAGCCAGTATATACTATTGTAGTATCACCTATGGGCAGGAAGTAGAATTGCAAGCATGGCCCAGTTTCCTGCATGTCTTAGACAGCTTCCCTTTCCAGAGAGCCTTACCAAAGTTTTAGGATGTTTTTTCTTCATACCATTCCTGGGTGCACTTTTCCTTGCTGTTAGTTTTAGTAATATTGAGATTCAGTAGGGAGATTCATTCCCCTTACTATCTAAGCATGCCCAGCCTCTGCAACACATCCAATATGAAGTTTGTCCACACTATGCTCAGTGCAGGTATGGGGAACCCCAGAAGTGTGACCAGAGGAATCTAGATGGATGATGATACTCAGGAGGGGAAGGAACCTTAAAGAGTCTGGAGGTGAATTTTTAGCCTTTTAAGACTCCATTGCCTTATGGATGTTAACTGTTTCAGTTTGTTCCTCTCCAAATAATGAAGAAGTCTCTGTAATGCAGCTATCAGAATTGGAGAAAAGGACTCTTGAATTGATTACTCACATCCTATAACATATATTGTATTTGCTGATTTTTTTAAGATTCAATTTTGTTTTTTAAGTTCACATATTAATCTAATCTTTTTTTTTACACTATGTCATTTTCAACTGTGTTTTGACTATTAGCTATATATATTCTGTTACATTGCCTTTATTTATACCATCCTCATATGACTGGACTGGAGAAAATGCAATTATAAAAGTCCATAAACAACTTGGACACACACTTTTCTGTGCCAAAACCATAGGTCCTTATGGATGTGGAGTTTGTCACCAGATCCATCAAGGTCACATGTTGCCTCAATGGCCTTTTGTTCCTTTTTGCCTTTGTTAACTGTCACATAGGTGATGATGGTTGGACTCCATCAAACTGGTTACGACTTATATACAACCTTTGGAGAATTTAATGAGCTAAAAATCTCAATTGATTTTTTTAAAAATAGTATTTTATTTGATCATTTCCATGCATTATTCATTAAAGACAAAGATCATTTTCTTTTCCTCCCTCCCCCCCCCCCGTAGCCGACGCGTGATTCCACTGGGTATCACATGTGTTCTTGATTCGAACCCATTGCCATGTTGTTAGTATTTGCATTAGAGTGTTCGTTTAGAGTCTCTCCTCTGTCATGTCCCCTCAGCCATTGTAGTCAGGCAGTTGCTTTTCCTCGGTGTTTCTACTCCCTCAGTTTGTCCTCTGCTTATGGATAGTGTTTTTTCTCCTAGATCCCTGCAGATTGTTCAGGGACATTACACCGCCACTAATGGAGAAGTCCATTATGTTCAATTATACCACAGTGTATTAGTCTCTGTGTACAATGTTCTCCTGGTTCTGCTCCTCTCGCTCTGCATCACTTCCTGGAGGTTGTTCCAGTCTCCATCACTTGATTTTAAGGGGTCTTCAGAAGTGATTTTTCAGAATATCTAGGAGCACCACTACTTCTGACTGATCATTTGCCTATCTTTGAGTTGTTTGTAACAAGAGGTAAGGGTCCATTTAGTAGGTGAAGTAAAGTGAAATAGCACTATTGTAATCCCCAGCTCCACGTTTATAAAAATGTAATGGATAAGATATCAGAAGTGATTTTCAATCTTGTAGTCCTTGCCTCCACATTGCAATGGATGGGACATATAAAGACATGCCTTATGGATGTTACACTCATACCAGAGGACAGAGGTTTCCCAAGGAGCTTGGTTACCCTGTGATGAGTTATAATCTGATCTGGGAGGTGGGAAGGTTTTCCTAGGGGGTGTGATAATCCCTGGATGGCTCCTAAGAGGGAGCATTTCCCATGGAGCCTAGTGGCTCCTGGATGGTTTTTATATTTATAACTCTTCAGCTTACTCTACCCTTCCATCAGAATAATCTAGATTTTTGGTGACATTTTAGACCCAAAAGGTTTTCATCAACAGTACAGAGATTTTTCTGGGCTCTCCTGCCAAATTTTGGAATGATGGCAGTAATAGGCTTTGTTAGAAATATCTTCACCAAGGTTGAAAATTGGCTAGATCTGGAGAACTTGAGCTTCAAAGGTTTTTTAAAATGTCACACAGCAACTCATGTGAATCCTATATGATAGTGAGTTTGTTTGCTACTGTCATTAACTGGGCTCTTATGATTTTGAGAATTTTGGTACTTCTCTGAATGTGCATTAGATGCTGGACTACTATTTTAAAAAGCTGTTACTTGGTAAAAATCATTGGCATTCACACTGTGGATCATGGCCAAATTAAAAAAAGAAATGGATCTCATTTTTGGGTGAGAAACCTTTGTATTGTGCCTCTCCTTCAATAACACAGTATGTTACTGATTGTGAACTATATCTTTGGTTTTTTAAAAAAATTGTTGTTTTTCCTTGTATGTGCATTAGAGTATTTGAGTTTTCTTTTTCTCTCTCTATTTTTGTACTTGAAGCACATGTTACCAGTATTAATGGTTTTTTGCTTTTGCACTAGGGTAAGTTTAAAATGTCCATTAGTCCTAATGTCAATGCATACCCTAAAGCTTATATTATGGAAACCTATCATTGATTGTTAAATATTATGGGACTTTGATTAATGATTGTGTCTGATTCCAGGAGAAGGGATCACAAAAGAGCCATTGCACAGTGCCAAGGAGCACAAGATGAAGGAGGCCAATCAATCTTGGTGGGACTAATGAGATTCTGCGCCAAGACAGGGGACTTGGACTTATTTTGAGGTTCAAGGAAGTAATTGTTTACAAAGTCAGATGCAGGATTCCCTCATGACAGATCCAGACTTCTACCAATTACCTCAGTTTGGCTGCCATTTTGGCTTCCCTATTCCTGAGAGCAAAGGTAAAATTAGGCTAGGGTATGATATTTCCCTTTCTGCTTCAAAAATTTAGTCCCTTTTCTGTCTTTCATGGTATGGCAATTTTCTTTGATTCTGGCTGCTGATTGAGTAAGTGCATAATTGCTACTACAGGCTTGTGGGACATAAATCACTTTAATCAGGTCCTTATTCAAGGACCTGTTACAGGCTTATTTTTTCCTTACTTAGAATTTTTACACATGAGACTTTGATATTTTGTTTCATCCAGAAGTTACTTTTTTCTTTGTTTTTGATTTTCTTTTGACTATTGATTCATATACCTCATAACTCAGCCATGTGTCACTGGGTGATCCATGTGTTATTCAACATCTTCCTTAGGGGGGGATTGTATTATTATCCTTTAACACAAAGTTTAAATTCTTTTGAGAGCAATTTTAGAATAAGAAACTTGCTATCTCCCCGAATCAAGAAAGTGAACTGTTTGGAAAAGGTGCCATGGAAATGCCTGCAGAAACCACACATTGCATCAAAAGATCCAGAATGAACTTTGGGATGTAGTGAAATTGAACTGTGGAGGGTTGAATGCATTTATTTTGAATGTACTCTTATGCCTAAGGGGACTGCCCCCTAATTGGCTTTTTGTCAGTGCATCTAGCGATCATTAGTTTTGTTCTCATTCTCTTTTATTTCCCTCTTATCCCCAAATTATTGTAATTTCCCCTTATAAACTGCAATATTGTATGTGCCTCTAGTTAAAGATCTTTAGAGATATAAGTTGGTTATGTGTATTGATTCATTAGGGAAAGTAGACATGTAAATCTGGGAGATTTCTACATGCTTGTTTTCCAATGGAATCACAGGGGGATTGTATAATTCGAATCCGCTTCCCAGGACTCTAAATCCCAACATCCCACTTTCATTCTCATGTTACGTCCTTGCATTTTGGAGATAAAGTTTATGTGTGACCCCACCCTGCTCTCTTTTCCTGCAAATATGGCTAGGAAAATTTTTCTTTACTCAGACTTTTTTACTTTTGTCCTTTTATTTCTTCTACTTCAAGTGATTATTAATAAATATTATAAAATATAATACTTGGAGTTATTAGATATTAATTTTAATCTTACAGCACAGGTCACCTCATCCCCACTTCTACCACCTGGATAGGACCAAAATCACCTTTACACTTTTTTGCAGGTCCAACTCATAATGGTTAAGACTCCACAAGGACCTAATTATAAATCAAAGCATAAAAACCAAACCACAGAAATAATCTGACTTCCAGACTCTACCTGCATTGTACCTGACTAGTTCATCTGAAGTTTCCATGGACCTCACCTACCAAGCTATCTGATTTGAAGTAATCCTTATTCCAAAAGCTCAGGCCAAAACAACACAAACCCTGGATCTCCAGAGGGTTTTGAGTTGTACAACCTTGCTGAATCTAGATAATTGCCAATAGATTCAGTACCTTGATGTCACCCTATCAGCACACTCTTCATTTGCACATAGACCAGAAGGTTGAGACTGCTCTGGACACTTCAGTCCAGGCCATATAAATATCAGGATTGAGAAAATTGGCAAAGAATCTTCTTGGGCATGTTGACTGGAATCACTGGTTTCCCCACATTAGGTTCAGTCTTACTGGGTCAATGACACTCAGGCCATATCTCTTTAAGACTTGTATTGGGCTGAAAGTCTGAAAGTCCTGATTGTCAGGGTACCATGACAACAGGGCCAAGACGACCACACTATCCCTCTAAACATTTGGATAAATTGCCTCCAGACTTAGGCTCGCAAACGAAGGATATACTGTA
Organism: Monodelphis domestica; assembly: GCF_027887165.1. Classification (NCBI taxonomy): domain Eukaryota; kingdom Metazoa; phylum Chordata; class Mammalia; order Didelphimorphia; family Didelphidae; genus Monodelphis; species Monodelphis domestica. Next base: position 57,599,829 of record NC_077230.1, read on the forward strand.
TTCTAGATGTTATCTCATTTATATCCTGGGTATCAAGTAAAGTCCTCTGAATTTCCCGTGCCCAGCTTTATTGGATTCAGACTATTTGAACAAGGCTGTGACTGATTCTGAACTTCAGGATACACAACTCTGTCCTTCCTTGACCATCAAGATCTAAATAATAACTGAGGCCATGCTTAACACAGAGTGTTCTGCTAACCAGGCAGATATATCTAAAGGTTGAGATGAACTCCAGGTCATAGTCTTAATCATGAAGATATAGCTTTAATAGGATGAGGATGGGTTTGCACTTGATTGACACCATCAAACAGGAAATATGTCCTATAGACCTAGAGTGTTTTATACATGATTTGAATGGATCTAGACTACTGGGGAAAACTGTCACCTAACTAAGACTTCCAGCTCCTGTACTGTAAACCTCAAAATTCCTTAGACTTATAAAAGTTGGAAATTTCACCATTGGGATATTTCATACTTGGAAAATTTCTTACTGATAGTCTATTGGAATGGGAACCCCATTGGCATGGGAGGTTCCTTCTCTTCCCTTCTTAAGATTACTTTAGGACAAAAACCTTTTGCTGAACAATGGAAAGGACTTTGACCTATGCTTAAGCATAGAACAGGAATTTCTTTGAGTCATGATTGATTTTAGAATTGATACAATGGAGATACTTGGAATCAATCTCCACCCTATTCAGTCCTAACAGGATTGAGTAAGGGCTGCAGCCTAGATCAAAATTTAATTATTCCAATTTCTACCCTACTCAGGTTAACAGGATTTAGAAAGGGCTGTAGCAAAGGAGCAAAGATTTAATCATTTGAAAATATGACCTTCAACAGACATGTGCAAAGCCTCTGGGCGGTCCGGGGTTAAGCTAGAGCCTCCATTGGCACAGGGAAATTGATGGACAGTGATTGGTAGATGTGAGAACTGAGGGGAGGCAACTTGGATGGTTTAAAGATCAGGGGGGTCTGAAGACTCGAGGGTGGTTGAGGAGTTGATCAGAGTGGTGGCAGTGTACTCTGAGAAGCTTGCTCTGAAGGAAGCTGAAGGTGGGGGCCTCTGAGACTGTTTCTCCATTTTGGTCACGTGAGTAATAGGGACTGATCTCCTTTCTTTGCCCCAGCTATCTAAGGGCTTCGGCCTTTTGGCCCAGCCTAAACAGAAGGGGTATTTAAGCCCTATTCCTTTCTCTCCCTTTTTCTCTCTATCTCTAATTCCTTTCTTCCTCCTATTGTAATTAAACTCCATAAAAGATTGACTGCAAACTTGAGTTTTCATTTAGGAATTACATAGCTGAATTCCTTGGTGACCTTAAATTAATATATATCAGTCTTTTAAAGTGATTCCCTTGTACAGTACCCATCCCAGATTCTTGGAAAGCACCTCAATCCTGCCTTGTGAAGTGCTGCAATGCTTAAGCCATACTTAAACAAAAAAATTTTTTTAAACCCTTACCTTCTGTCTCGATTGGTTCCAATTCAGAAGAGTGGTAAAGGCTAGGCAATGGGGGTTAAGTGACTTGCCCAGGGTCACACAGCTAAGAAGTGTCTGAATCTGGATTTGAACCCAGGACCTTTCATCTCTGGGCCTGACTCTCAATACACTAAGCCACCTGGCTGCCCCCTAAGCCATACTTTTAATATTCCTTTGTCACTAAGAAATATGACCAATAATCTAGGGACAGTTCATCACCCAAACCTTATGCTCCACCTGTGTAGCTATTCTTCCCCATTAATCATCATCACCATCCCTACCACTGTGACCACCTTTACCACTGACCAACAGCAATGCTAATCTTAACTGAATCACAAAACATCTTCATGGTCTAAGCAACATATGAGTGCCTCTATCTTGATTGATTTGAAGGCAAAATCAGAGGCAATATGTGTCGAGTCTGATTTTGAACCTCTACTGAAGCCCAAATAGAAGGCTGAGAATCCATGAGACACTTAACTGTGGGCACAGACTCCTTCAGTCATTGAGTACCCTCCCATGATTTTAAAGTGCAATGAGAATTTGGAGGAATCTTCAGCTCTCACTGTCCCTCCCCATCTATGTCCATTGCCATCTTGTTCTACCTTCTCCACCTCTTCAATCTCCCCCATCAGTGCAGCTGCCACCACTGCCACAGCAACCATCACCACCACTACCACCATCTTCAGCATCCCTATTTGGGCCTCAGACATGGCCTCATGCTCAACCTTAGCCCTAGGCTCCGCATCTAGATCTTCATTCACCTTTGCCTTCACCTAAACCTCCAAAGAAATTTCCATCCTTCAGTGCCCAGTGGGTCAAGAAAGAAGCTGAGGTTCCTGATCATGGAGAATGTAGGGCTAAGACTCTATCTGCAACATACCTTATCTGAGACCTTCTTTATAGGGACTCTTCCCCCAGTGATCATCACTATCATCCCTACCACTATGACAGTCTTTTCTATCATGACCACCTTTAGCACTGATGAATCTTTATTTTATTTTATTTTATTTTAAAATTTTAAGTCTAGATCACTAAAAGATGGTTACCAGCTATGAATAAAACAGAATCTTGATGCCTGTGTTGCCCTTAAGCCACTTTCAAACTGCAAAGATATACCATGACATTGTGACTCAGAACAACAGGCCATATAGTCACTAGAAAATGCCTGCTTTTGGCATAGACTACCAAATTACATACTTTTATCCAGTTTTGAAAGGCTCCATAAGGCTCTAGTGTTCAGGCCACACACCTGGACCTGAAATAGATGACTGGAAAGACATTTTTTGAATACATCTTAGATCAGGATATCACAACTTTATCAATCCTGAATCGTTTACTCAAACCACAAAAGCCTAATAATGGATCAAAGTCAACTGATCCCAAGACTTACACCTCCAAAAGGTTTTGATAGGGCCAAAGCTTTACTAAATCTCTGCTATGGGGTCATATTTCTACCATGTTCCAGCCACTGGACTAAAGTTCCCAACAGATTGTGACAAGCATATTGATTCTGCATTGGACTCTGATTACTGAAATCAAGTTTCATCTGAATTCTGAACACTAGACTTATATTTTTGGAATGATGTTTAAATTATATTATCATAGACCAGGGACAGGAAGGTGTGAGGGAAGGTATGGTTGTTGAAATATGACTACTGTAATTATTTTTTATTGTCATGCAAAACACACTTCCATATTGGTCATTGTTGTAAGAAAAAACTCATATATAAACCCTAAAATACAACTGTAAATACAGTGATATGAAGGATGAGTACAATAGTTCTTTCTCTGGAGGTGGATAACATTCCCTGTCATTAGTATTTCAGGACTATCCCAGATCATTGCATTTCTGAGAGTAGCCAAGTTTTCACAGATAATCATCATACAATATTGCTATTATGTGTATAATGTTCTTCCAGTTCTGCTTACTTTGCTTTACATCAGTTCCTACAGAGCTTTCCAGATTTCTCTGAACTTACCTTGCTCATCATTTCTTGTAGGACAATAATATTCCATCAACAATATATACCACAATTTGTTCAGTCATTTTCCAATTGATGGATATCCTCATAATTTCCAATTCTTTGACACTATAAAAAGAACTATTATAAATCTTTTTGTACAAGGAGGTCCCTTTCCCTTTTTTTGTGATCTCTTTGGAATACAGACCCAGTAATGGTATTACAGGATCAAAGGGTATGCACAGTTTAAAAGCCCTTTAGTTCCAAATTGCCCTCCAGAATGGTTGGATCAATTCACAACTCCACCCAAAATACATTAGTTTCCCAAATTTGCCACACACCCTCCATTATTTACCATTTTCTTTTACTGCCATAATGACCAATCTGATAGGTATGAGGTGGTACCTCAGCATTGTTTTAATTTGCATTTATCAAATCAGAAGTGATTTGGAACATTGTTTCATATGATTATTGATGTCTTTAATTTAATCTGAAAATTGCTTGTTCATATCCTTTGACCATTTGGCAACTGGGGAATGGTTTCTATTCTTATAAATTTGACTTAGTTCTTTATAAAGTTTGAGAAATTAGACCTTTATCAGAGACATTTATTATAAAACTTCCTCCCTGCCCCAGTTTATCATTTCCCTTCTAGTCTTAGTTACATTAGTTTTGTTTGTACAAAGCTTTTTAATTTAATATAATCAAAACTTCATTTTACATCTTATAATGCTCTCTGTCTCTTGTTTGGTCATAAATTCTTCCCTTCTCCAGAGATCTGCCAGGTAAACTACTGTGTGTTCCCCTAATTTAGTTATGGTACCACTCTTTATATCTATATTATATATTCATTTTGACTTTATCTTATAGGATATGACCTTATAGGATATGAGATAGATACTTAGCCTTTGCCATACTGTTTTTCAATTTTCCCAGAAATTTTTTGTTAAATAGTGAGTTCTTATCCCTACAACTGGGATCTTTGAGTTTATCAAACACTAGGTTGCTAAGGTTATTTACCCCTTTATATTGTGCATCTACTCCATTGATCCACCAATCTATTTCTTAGCCAGTACCAGATGGTTTTGAGGATTATTGCTTTATAGTACAGTTTGAGATCTCATACTGCTAAGCCAACTTCCTTCCCATTTTTTCATTAGTTCCTAGATATTTTTGACCTTTTGTTCTTCCAGATGAACTTATTGTTTTTCTAGTTCCATAAAATAATTTTTATCTGGTAGTTTGATTGGTACGGCACTGAATAAATTAAGTAGATTGTCACTTTTTAGCATATTAGCTCAGCCTACCCATGAACAATTAATATTTCCCCAATTATTTAGATCTGACTTTATGTGAAAAGTGTTTTGTAATTGTGTTCATATAATTCCTGTGTTTGCCTTGGCAAGTAGATTCCAAGGCATTTTATACTGTTTAGAGTGACTTTAAATTGAATTTCTCTTTCTAACTCTTGCTGCTGGACTTTATTGGTAATATATAGAAATGCTGATGGCTTACATGGATTTATTTTGTATATCCTAAAACTTTACTAAAGCCATTATTTCAACTGTTTTTTTAGTTGATTCTCAAAGTATGCCATCATATCATCTGCAAAGAGTGATAGTTAAGTTTCCTCATTGCCTACTTTAACTCCTTCAATTAATTTTTCTTTTTTATTGCTAAAGCTAGCATTTCTAATACAATAGTAAATAATAGTGGTAATAATGGGCATTCTTGCTTTACTCTTGATCTTAATGAGAAGGTTTCTTCTAGCTTATTACAATTGCAGATGATACTTGCTGAATGTTCTAATTATCTAAAATAGTTTTTTTGGTAGCTTGATAAGTATGGCACTGAATAAGTAAATTAATTTAGGTAGGATGGTCATTTTAATTATATTAGCTCATCCTCCTTTTAAGAACTTAATGTTTTTCCAATTGTTTCAATCTACTAGTTTTATTTGTGTGGAAAGTGTTTTGTGATTGTATTCATATATTTCCTCTTGTTGTCTGGGCAGATAGGTTCCCAATTATTTGATATTATCTAGAGTGATTTTAAATGGAGTTTCTCTTTCTAGCTCTTGCTGATGATTTTTGTTGGAAATATATAGAAATGTTAATGATTTATGTGGGTTTATTTTGTATCCTGCAGCTTTGCTAAAATTATTTCTCCTAGTTTTTCTCTAAGTATACCATCATATCATCTGCAAAGAATGATAATTTAGTTTCTGCGTTACTGACTTTAATTCCTTCAATTTCTTTTTCTTCTCTAATTGCTACAGCTAGAATTTCTAGTCATCTTTACCTCCTAAAATATACTAGTGCCTCTTATTATTTTGCATGATTTCAAGTCAAGGTCAAAGGCCATCTGTATCAAATCTGGTTTTGAACCTCTACTGGACACCAATGAGCAGGGTAAGGATTCTTTGAATCCTTATCTGGAGAAACAGACTACTTCAGTCACTGACCACCTTCTGAATATTTTAAAGATCTATGACCATTTCACCATTTTCAGGTACCTTCAGCTCACACAGTTCCTTCTCCAACTATGTCTATTACAGCAGATTCTCTATTTCTACCTCCTCTATCTCCACCATCACTGTAGCTACCATTACTGTTACAGCAGCTGTCACCACCACCACCACCACCACTACTAACATCACCACCTCCACCAACACCCCAATCAGGTTCACAACCTAGGTCTCTGACAAGATCTCAGCCCCCACCTCTACATCTTCATTTGCTTTTGACTCCACCTGAACCTTCATTCATTCAGTGCCCAGAGGGCCAAGAAACAGGCTGAAGTTCCTCATCATAGAGAGGCTCAAAGTGCATCTGAAACCCACTTTGTCTGTGAAATTCATCTGCATGGCTACTCTCCCCCAGTGATCATCACTACCATCCCTACCATAGTGACCATGTTTTCTACCATGACCTCCCTAATATAATAAAATGACAATTCTACCTAAATTATTATTCAGTGCCATACCAATCAAATAACCAAAACTATTTTATAGAACTAGAAAAAAAATAAAATACATATGGAAGAACAAAAGATCTAGGCTATCAATGGAATTAATGAAAAAAAGTGAAGAATTAACAGTACTAGATCTCAAGCAGTAATCATCAAAACAAACTGGTACTGGCTAAGAAATAAATTGGGGGATCAATGGAATAGATTAGGGGTAATAGGCCTTAGCAATCTAGTATTTGCTAAACTCAAAGATTTTGGGATAAGAACTAACTATTTGACAAAAACTTCTTGGAAAACTAGAAAACAGTATGACAGAAACTAGGTATAGACCATTATCTCACTCCCTATACCAAGATAAGGTGAAAATGGGTATATTAATTTTTATGTAAAGGGTGATACTTTAAATAAATTAGAGAAACACCAAATATTTACCTGCCAGATCCATGGAGAAGGGAAGAATTTATGACCAAACAAAAGATGGAGAATATTTTAAGATGTAAAATGAATAATTTTGACTGTTAGATTAAAAAGTTTTTGTATAAAAAAACCCAATGTAACCAACATTAGAAGAGAAACAACAAATTGAGAAAAATGTTTATAACAAATTTCTCAGATTTTCTCATTTCTCATTATATAGGTCTCATTTCTCAAATATATAAATAAGTCAAAAGTATAAAAATATAAACCATTTCCCAATTGACAAATGGTCAAAGTATGTGAACATCATAATGTCTTTTTATCTGGGAAGTTGTGCAGATACTTATTTCCTATATATATGGTTCTGTTGCACATTCAATTGCAGGAATTTTTTCTCTTAAAGCAGTTTCTAGAGAGCACTTTTAGAATAGCCATGCCATCAGTATTTTTAACCATGAAGGCCTCATGGATTTGTGCAGTCCCTAAGGTCTATCAGCAAAAATTCTATGATCTTTAAGTAAGTAATGGAAGAAAATACAAGAAAGAAACTAAAAAGCTATAAGATAATAGTTCTGAGCTGGGAAGGACCTTTGGAGACACTGAATTTAATTCCTCTATTTATAGATGAGGAAATGGATACTCATATTGGTTAACTGACATGCCTAGGGTCATATTTGCCTGGTTGGTAAATTGGTAAAAATTAGGATTTGAACCCAGTGTCCCCAGACTCAAGGTACAATCCATGACACCATGCTGCCTCTCCTCAGATCTTGCCTATTAGAGTTTAGAAGGTTTGTTGTTCTGTTGTTGTCATGTCTGACTCTTTTTCATCTCATCTGAGATTTTTTTGGTAAAGATACTGGAGTGGTTTGCCATTTCCTTTTCTAGCTTGGTTTTTAAATGAGGAAACTGAGGGAAACAGGGTTAAATGATTTGTATCCTCTTTCCCTCATCCTCTTGGGTGTTTTATAGCAATTCAATAAATGCCACAGTACCCATAAACCTTAGTAAAAGACATCCATGGAATCCTAAGCACCTATTTTTCTGACTTCTTTTCTTATCTTCAGAGGAGATCATTCTTATAGTTCTATAATTCAAAATTTGAGTGCTTCAAAAGACACATAATTCATTGGTGTGAACATTTCTTCAAACAACACTTTTCAATATATCTTGTCAAACCATATTAATAAAAGGACATCTCCCTTAAAGTTAAAATCCCATTATGTTGTTTTCAACACTTTGGTGACCTTCCCAATGTAGCAAGAAAGTCTTGGTTTCAGGTCAATGCTTCAAGACTTGTCAGTTTGACATTGGCAGAAGGCAAATGACACAGCCAGGAGGTGTCTGAGGTCAGATTGTAACTCAAGAAGATGAATTAGGAAGCAAACTTAAGGTCTGGCACCATATCCATTGTGCTATCTAGATCATAGTTGGAGAGGCTGAGAACTTAACTCTTGTGAGAGAATATTCAGAGGGAGGAGAATAATAATAGATAGAGTGCTGAACTTAGGGAGGCAGATATGTGTTTGAAACTTGCCTCAGTCGCTTATCAATTATGTGATTCTGGACCACTCTTCAACTTCCTTTTCCTCATCTGTTAAATGGGCATGCTAATAGATGTAGTCATGACCTCCCAGGATTATTATGAAATTAAAAAAAGATAATGTGCATGAAAACAAGCACTATATAAATGCCCATCATGATCATTTGGAGACATATATGTGGTTGAATCAGTAAATTAGGTTGTTACCACAAGCTGTATTTTGGAGCATTTTCTATGGTAATAATAATAGTTAAGGTTTACATGGTAACTGAAGGTTTGAAAACATTTATTAAGGTCATTTCAAGTCATATCAAGTCAGCAAGCATTTATTAAGCAATTTATTAGGTGACAGGCAGTGTGTTAATAAAAATGCAATCCAAAAGAAAGATTGTCTCTGTCCTTAAGAAATTTATTTTCCAGTGGGGGAAGGCAAAAAAGAAAAGGTCGGGGGTGGCTGAAGAGGCACAAGGACATAGTTGGCCTGGATTCTTTCTTAAAACTGAAGTTCTGAGTGGAACTAAATGATAGGGAATGAGTTACAAGCACAGATTAAATTTCCAGAGTGATTATTTGATACAACAACCCTTTTGAAAGATAGACTATAAACATTTTTCAGATGAAGAAACTTAGTAGGTAGGAGGTTAAGTGACATGCCTTGGGAGATAGAGCTAGGGAAGGTATCTTCTTGACATCAAACTTGGCATACCATGATGAGTGCTGATAAATGATTCAGAGCCTGCCATTTTGGGGAATGTGTTTTGGATCCAATGTAATATTATTGAACATTTCTCTTTCCAGAGTAGTTGCAATGTTTGTTCCCCAGTCCACAGAACTTTTGTTCAGAAGTAGAAATATCTAGAAGAGGAAGGAGGAAAGACAAGTTGAGCCAACAGAGTATGAAGTGTGATAAGGAAGAAAGTTAAATTTCAAAGTCACACTGTTGAGAAAGGAGGAGATATAGAGGACACATGCAAATGAGCAACTCTACTGGAGGACCTAGGGGAAATCAAAGGGCTTATGGTATGCCTGGGCATTAGCTGCCAATAAGTTGGCCACCTCCTCCTGAGTAATTGGCAAAGGCAAATGAACACCAGAGTTAGTCATCTAGCTGCTAACATTGGATCAGGGTGACCTCAGGAATATCTTTGCCTTTAGCCAACATGGAGAATTATGGAACTTTGGGTAGAATGATAGTGACAACATTGTCTTCTTGGAATCCCCAGATTATCTCTTTCCCTAGACTATTCCCAGAGTTAAAACAAAAGATAGATGAAGATTGAATGAACTGTGAATTGGGTTTGCCTTTTCCCCAGGGACTGGGTTTAAAGAAAACAATAAACTATTAAATATCTTTCCAATCACCTTAGCCAGGATTAGCTAAAGACAATTTAAAACCTGAAGTACATATCAACCACCCAAACATCTGTGACTCTGACCCTTTCTTTCCCAAGCATCAGTAAAATCATCTAACCAGGCTGTTCCCCTTTTCCCAAGATTATTTAAGCACTCCACTTTCTGTAGTTCAGTGGAAGTCCTAAGATTGTGGTTCTGTGCATCTTTCCAGACTGATCTGTCTCCCTCTAGCAAAGGTTCATTATTATAAGTACTTTGGTAGTTTTGTATTTTTTTTAGGTCAAGACAATAGTAATATCTTTAATTGGTGATTCATATTTAACTCGCCAGAAAGATAATGAGCCCAGAGTACCTTATTATGTTGTGGGAGAGCTTTAAGGCAAAACTCTGGATCTGGACAGGTTGCCCTTGTCAAGAATGACAGACTCCAATAGCTAGTTTAAAAATAATAATATTTAAAAAGATTTATTAATTTGAATGTAAGTCAAATGGGATGGCTGAGGAAGGCAGAGAAAGTGGAATGTTGCCTCCTTGAGGAGATGGGCTTTATATGCCCTTTTGACAACAGGACCTAGGTGACTAGAGATGGGATGATGATGGCATGGTACTGGGTTTCAGGAACCCAAGATGGGTCATGTGGTTATGATCTAGGTCTCAAAGTCAAAAGGAGGTGAACTATTCCGTTTAAAGGTTAATCTGGAATATAAAATAGATGCTTGTTAGGATCAAGCTGGGAGGTGCTCATCAAGGATGAAGGGAGAGGCCAGAGGGAATCTTCCTCTTAGCTCAGTCACTTTCCCTTAGTACTGCAGGAATGCAAGGAAAAATGAGTCTTTTGTGTACTCTCTGACCTGGCCCACAATCTGGGGTTTTGGGGTGTCTAGTGGAAGTCTATACCCCTGTATCAATTATTCTATACTTTGTGAATTCCATGGGTATCTCTATGTTGCAAAAGATACTAGATACTGTCTGAGAGTTACTATGCCTTCATGTGTAAATGGATTTCAGAGTAGAGGTGGGAGGATAAATCCTTGACCCCAAGACTTCAACACTTATTAAAAAAGAAAAATAATAACCTGATAGGAAAAATAGGAGTCACAAGGCAGAGACCATATGTCTTGGTCTTCCCACTTTCTCCTCAAATTTCAAACTACCCTGTAATTTTTTTAAATACTGTAAGTATTGGAAGACCTTTTACTTTGAGTCCTGAACTTATGTTGAAGGATAATAAAACCCAGATTTCTTTATACTTCTATAATTTCTGCACTGTGCTAAATGTATTTCAACTACAATTACCTACCAGCTGAACTCAGAAACAAGATATTTCTGCCATAACACTAGGGAATTGTGGAATACTAGTGTCTGAGAATCAAAGTTCTGGTTAACCCAAAGGGTATTGACACATGGTTGGATGAAGCTTATTCCCATTCTTCCTTTGCTTCAAAACTGGAGGAAGGAATGATTCTTCTTGCAAATGCCAACACTTCTATTTGTGCTCTTCATTTTAAGTCCTCCTGTTTCCTCTAATAGACTGTTCCTTTGATCATTTCCTTTCTTACTGCAATTCTGGTCTCTTCTTAAGTACTGGCTCCTCTCCTATTGCTTACAACATATCATTGCTCTACTTTTGAAACAATCTTTGGTTCATCCTACCATAATCTCAAGATATAAGCATAGATCTGTCTTCCTTTTCATAGCCTAACTCTTAGAAAAATCAGTCTATTCTCACTCCCTATTTCCTCAACTTCCACTTACTTTAAAAAAAATTTATTCATTTAAAAATTTTTCCACATAAATTTTCTGAAATTATATGATCCACATTGTCTCCCTCCCTTCTTCTTTCCTCCCTTCTGGAGTTGACAGGCAATTCAATCTGGGTTATATATGTATTATCATGTATAACATATTGCCATATTATTCATTTTTGTAGGCAAATAATCTTATAAAACCAGAACCTTTAAAAATGCCCCCCAAACAAGTGATAAATCATATGTTTTCATCTGCACCTCTATTCAACAGTTCTTTCTCTGGATGTGGATAGCATCCTTTGTCATAAGTTCCACAGAATTGTCCTGGATCATTGCATTGCTGTCAGTAGCAAAGTCTATCACATTTGATCCTTCCATTATATTGCAGTTACCATGTATAATGTTCTTCTAGTACTGCTTATTTCATTCTGCATCAGTCGATATAGGTCTTTCCAGCTCTTTCTGAAGTCATCTTGTTCTTTATAGCATAACAGTGTTCCATCACTATCATATACCACAATTTGTTCAACCATTCCCCAGTTGAGGGGCATTCCCTTAATTTTCAATTCTTTGCCATCACAAAAATGGCAGCTATAAATATTTTTATAAAAATAAGTCTTTTCCCACTTTTTTTTAATCTCTTTGGGATACAAATATTGGATTAAAAGGTATACAGTCTTTTATAATCCTTTGGACATAATTCCAAATTGCCCTCCAGAATGGATGGATCAGTTCACAACTCCACCAGCAATGCATTAGTATCCCAACTGTGCCACCCCCCCCCAATATTTATCATTTTCCTTTACTGTCATATTGGCCAATCTGATAAGTGGAAGGTGGTACCCCAGAGTTGTTGTAATTTTTAAATGTTTTAATTTGCATTTCTCTAATCAAGAGGGACTTAGAACATTTTTTCATATGGTTGATAGTTTTGATTTCTTTGTCTGAAAACTGCCTATTCATATCCTTTGGCCATTTATCAATCAGGCTTCTATTTACTTTTTGACCAATTTTACCCTAGATTCTTACCTCACCATTTAATTGAAACTTGTCTTTTTAAGTTTAGCAATGATCTCTTAGTGGCCAAATCCAATTGCTTTTTTTAGTCCTTAACCTTCTTGACCTCTCTGCAGCATTTGACACTGTTGACCACCTTCTCCTTCTAGATATCCTCTTTTTCTTGGATTTCCATGACACTGCTCTCTCCAAGCGCTCAGTTCCCACTGAAGGATGATCATCACAATGCATGGATACATTCTAGGCCTCTGTTTTACCTTACTCTCTTGACACCATCTCTTGGTGATCTCATCAGCTTTCGTAGGATCAACTGTCATTCCTATGTAGATATAACTACCAGATCTATAAAGGTAGCCCAATATCTCTTCTGAACTGCATTTTTGCATCACCAACTATAGTTGTACAAAAATGCAAGTCCTAGGTAACTCAAACTCAATAGAACTCAATTATCTTTTCCCTCAAATTCTTCCCTCTTAAGTCCTCTATTCCTCTTGAGCATATTACTCTTTGTCTAGTACCCAAGTTTGAAACCTGGAGGTTACTCTTGACTCTTCATTCACTCATATAATCAGTAATCATATATTATTGAGTCTACCTCCACAATACATCTTGAACAAATACCCTTTTCTACTTAAAGAGCCACCACCCTATTTCAAGTCCTCCTTACCTCTCACCTGGATGATTTCTGGAGGCTCTTACTTACCTTGCTAGCTTTAGGTTTCCTCCCTCTCCAATCCATTTTCCACACAGATGCCAAATTGATAACCATAAAACCCAAAATCTGACCATGACATTACCCTACTCAAGACACTAAAATGATTCTCATTGATTTCTAAAGTATAAAATATTCACTTAATTTGTAAAGCCTCTCACAGTAGCCTACTTTTCCAAGCTTATTTCACATTACTTTCCTTCATGAACCTGTTTTCTAGACAAAGTGATGTACTAACTGTTCGTCATATGTAACATTTTGTAAGTCAGCTCTTTTTTCCAGGCCTAGAATGCACTTACTCTTCTCACTTCTTTGATCTCTGTCTCAAAGAATCTTTAGTTTCCTTAAAAATTTAGCTTGTGTCACCTCCTGTAGGAAGCCTGCTGGATTTTCTCCAGGGGATAGTGCTCTTGACATGGGCATTGTACCCCCAGAAACTCTGGCAAACTATTATCAGGAAAATTCCTTTGCTACCTTATATCCTCATGACTCCTAACCCAAAACATCTAATATCTCCGATAAAACCCTGACATGATTGTCCTCCTTTGATCCTCCTTTAGATTTAAGATGGACAGAGAGATGCACCTCCAGCCTACACCTCGATACTATCCTGCTGTATCTCAGACATCTGTCTGTTCCCTAAAACCAAAGAATCTTGCATGAGGGTCATTCCCTATGTCTCCAGGCAGACTCCAACAGATGACCAAACCCCTGACCAAATTGTTGAGGGTTTACCACTCCAGAGTCATGTCCTCACCATGACACAGCATCTGTTGTAAAGAGTATAAAATCCCCAGAATTTATGTTGTCTGGGGAACAGCTTTTCCATCCATGCTGTCCTCCCAAGGAGCAGCCTTCCATCTTGTTGTTCCACCTGTACTATCATCCTGGCCATTTTCAACATTGCTTTCTAAATGAATAAAATTTTCTTTTTACTTTTAAGCTAAGTTTTAGAGTCTTGCATTCTTGCAGAAAGGTATCCTTCCTGAACCCAAGGGGTGCACCTCTTTACTCCCATAACACTCTCTACCTAGAAATTATTTTCTAAATAGTTTTTGTTTAATTTTCTACAAGCATGTGGTTTTTTTATACAGATTCCGTACATTTTGAAGTCAAGGACTATTTGTCTCTGTATTCCTAGTTCTTAGCCAATGCCTGGCATTTAGTAACCATTTACTAAAGCACTGGAATTTAGATAGGTGTTAAAGGGTTGCAAATTGGATTTTGACTGATGAGGTAACTGTGATTCAGGAAGGAAAATGAATGTGCTAAAGGTAGTGAGATGTATGACCCAGGATGACTGTATTCTGTTTGCACATTGGGAATCCTCCAGATCATCATTCCTTACAGCACAATAGTATTCCATCACCATCATATATCACAGTTTGTTCAACCATTTCCCAACCAAGGCACAACCCTTTATTTTCCTTTTTTTTTTGCCACCACAAACAGTGTGGCTTTGAATATTGTTGTGCAAGTATTTTCCCTTATTATCTCTTTGGGGTACAAAATTAGTAGTAGTATGGATGGATCAAAGAGCATGTAATCTTTTAAAGCCCTTTGGGCATAATTCCAAATTGCCTTCTAGAATGGTTGGATTAATTCCACCAGCAATGCATTAGTATCTCAATTTTGCCACATCCCCTCCAACATTTATTATTTTCCTCTACTGTCATAGTGGCCAATCTGCTAGGTATGAAGCAGTACCAAAAGAGGTGTTTTGATTTGCATTTCTCTAATTGGGAGGGATTTAGAACACTTTTTCATGTGCTTATTGATAGTTTTGATTTCTTCATCTGAAAACTGCCTATTCATATCCCTTGGTCATTTGTCAATTGGAGAATGGTTTGGTTTCTTGTACAATTGACTTAGTTCCTTATAAATTTGAGAATTTAGACCTTTGATAGAGGTTTTTGTTATAAAACTTTCCACCCAATTCGTTGCTTCCCTTCTAATTTTGGTTGCATCATTTTTGTTTGTGCAAAACCTTTTAAATTTAATATAATCAAAGTCATTCATTTTATATTTAGTAATGTTCTCTAACTCTTGCTTGGTCTTAAATTCCTTCCTTTTTTGTAGATCTGATAGTAATACTATCATCTATACTAATTACCTAATTTGTATATACTTTCCCTCTTTATATTTAAGTCATTTAATTTATAGCATATGAGATGTTGATCTAAATCTGATTTTTCCCATACTGTTTTCCAATTCTCCAAGCAGTTTTTGTGTTTATACTGGATTTTTGTTTCCAAAGCTGGGCTACTTGGGTTTATCAAACACTACCTTGCTGAGGTCATTTACCCCAAGTCTATTCCATTGATCCACCCTTCTATCTCTTAGCCAGTACCATATTGTTTTAATGATCACTGTATAGTACAATTTGAGATCTGGTACTGCTAGGTTTCCATCATACACATTTTTTTTCATAAGTTCTCTTGATATTCTTGATCTTTTCTTCTTCTAAATGAACTTTGTGATAATTTTTTTCCAATTCTATAAAAATGTTTTTTGGTAGTTTGATAGGTATAGCACTGAACCAGAAAATTAATTTAGGTTTTGTGTACATATTAGGAAACTAAGTTGGATCTTGAAGAGATCTAAATGAACTAGACTAGTGCTTCTCAGCTTTGAGTTTTATGATAATTCAGTTGGTTTCCAATTGTTTAAGAGAGTGTTATAGTGCAAGGAGTAAGTATCAAGATTAGAGTCCAAGTATTTCTGAATCCCTTTCCAATACTCTATTGACTATGCCATGCTACCATAGATAAGTAACCTACTGAGGATTTATTTCACTCGTGTGTACCTGGAGAAAGTTCAATGACAAGCAAAAGCATAAGAGTGGAGAGTTGGATGGGCCAATTTAGCCCAACTTGTACATTGTGACTGTGAAAATATGATTTCAAGACTTTGAATTGCCAAAACTGTAAAGATAATTTTAGTGTCTTGATTTTATATCAAAAATAAGTGGTCGCCATGGGAAAAATTCCCAAATATGAAATACCCAAGTCAGCTGGGTTTTATGGAGATTTTAATTAATACAAATGAAGGAATTAAGGAAAGGGAAAAAGACAGAGTAAGAGGAAATAGTAGGAAAAGGGTAGGGCTTAGGCCAATGGCCTAGGCCTTTTCTCTTTAAGAGAGAAACTAAGTCAGTCTTTATTCACTCACTATAAGATCTTTCCAAGCAAAAACTCTAGTGTTCAGAGACCCAGCAGCCTCCTCTGACTCCTGACCTCTAATTCAGCTTCCAAAGCTGAACTAAATCGAACTACCTTGAACTGGTACAGACAGCTCCTTTTAAAGAGAAATTTCTCTTGTGCCACCTCCCCTAAATTTTCACATCTACCAATCACAGTAGAAGCTTTTCCTAGGACAGCCCATTCTTAGTTTTTAGTTCTCACCTTCTCTGGGTAGATTATATCTTCTGAGTACTTCACACCTCTTTGCTAAGCTTGCCCTTTGTAAGTTGCCTGACCTGTTAGTCATTAATTTGACCTTCATAGGTACTTAGCACCCTTTTGTATTAGATCTAAAAATAGACCTATCTTAAGGGCTTTTGCCTCACTATAAATATGGTTTGGGGACTTTTCCTCATTGTTCCATCAGGAGTTTACAACTTTATCTTCCCCTAAAGTATGCCTAAGTATGGGTGGAGTATTGTTAGAGTTCCCAATATATTCCTGACCAAGTACCTTCATTGTTTAAAATGGGGAATAGCCTTAACCAAATATTCCGAGGTAGAGCCTGAGAAATTTTAAGATTCACAACATGAAAGGACTCCCTACTGCAATATGCTTGATCTCTGATGGGGAACAACTCACTATTGGTATAGCTGGTTTCACTTTTATACTGGGGATACAAAGGGTAACTAGGAATACAAAAATAGTTAGTGGTTAGGAAGCTTTTTCTGCTTCTTACATCAAGTCTCAATTTGCCTTTGTGTAATTCTGGTTGGGCTGCTCCCCTTGGGTTCCATTCTTCAAGATGCCTTGATAGATATGGGACTTCCAAGAAGGGAAATCACATATTAATTCTTATACCAGCTACTTTCTCCATCTTGCTTAGGAGTTCCAGGGAGAGGGCAATAAAATTATTCTCATCTATCCATGACTTAATTACAAATGCTTGCACAATAAAGGAGACATCTAAATGCTGAAAAATAACATCCATCTGAACAGTCCTATAGGTCTAGAGCCAGAAGAGATTTTAGAGACTATCTGACTAAACTCTGCTTCACAGAGGAGAAACTAAGCTCCATGGGCATTAAGCTCACATGGGTAGTAAGAATTAGAGGTAGGATTTGAACACAGATTCTTTGACTCCTCAGCCAGTGCCTTTTCTAATCTCACTGCCTCTAACTTCAGTGCAGGGTTGCTTGAGTTCATTGTATCAGCATCACCTTAAGACATCTTTTTCCATTTTTAAGTCTTTTTCCCCAAACTCCCCATACACTTTATCCTTATTCTTCCTCTCTCATCTTCCTTTCTGGTCCTAATAACTAGGAGATTGCTTTCAGTCAGACAAAGACAAGCAAAGCTTTATGATGTCATTTTACCCTTAGATTCTCTGTCTATAGAACTTAATCAAAGGTTGAGTCCTATGATAGGCATCAGAAGAAATAAATCAGTTTTTTTTCTGTAAGGAGAGAGTGCTATTTTTCTAAATTGGTTGATTTTACTCTTAGTGACCTTATTTGTTATTGGGGATCTTAACTTTTTTGTATTAAGGAAACTTGTAACTATGTAGACCAGAAGCTAGAATTAAACCAGCTAAGTTAATTTATCTTAAAAGTGTTTGAAAAATGTTGAAATTCTTCCTGGTAGACTGCAAAAAGTCATGTTTAGGGGTATCCAGAGACAAACATGATGACAGACATTCTTTTGGGGCCAAAAATGAAAGAAGAAAAAGGAAAGAGGCTGAAGGAGATGGTTACACAGTTTATGAAAACCAAGAGACAGTAGCTGATAGAATTTCAATCCTGGGCTTCAGTTTGGGATTTATCGTAGTCAATAGGAGAAAGGTTATCATAGGATCATAGAGAGTTTGGGGTCAGAAGAGACCTCAGAGAATATTTGATCCAATCCCTTATTTTATAGATGAGAAAAGAGAAACTGAGGAAAAGCAAGTGAAGTGGCTTGCTCAGCATTATGCAAAAGATTTAAACCAAATACTCACAACTCCAGGGAGTGAAGCATTATTTAACTCTAGCTCTGAGTTCCTTGATCTAATACTGCCTGAAATATCCTGGAGATGACTTTCAGGAGGTCAAAGGACAACTGGTCTTTATGATCTCAGTGCAACTTCAAGGCTCCTGTTTGGGATGAGAGGCTAGAGGTTCAGTCCTGCTAGGAGGTATAGCTGGTTTTTTTTTCCCTTCAAGCTAGGATGCAACTGATCCCTGCAGCAGAGAAGAATGATCTTTCTGAACAGACATTTTTTCAATTGTTTCATTGCCATTAGAGATCTATTAATTTTTTAGTCTCCTCCAAACAAGGAGACCACTTGGAATTGGATTAGTTCCTGTTCTTGGGAATATTTTTCCTGCCTTTCTTTAAATTCCTTTTGGTGAGAGATCACTTTGGGATTGGGAGACAAGAGGCAAGAGGTGTGGGGGAAGGGGCTGTATGATCCAGGATGACTCTCCTCTGTATGTATTAGCAATCAGAATTGGGTTTTGAAGAGATTAAGACTAATGTTTCTCAGCTCCAATTTTATAGTGATTCAGTTTATTTCCAAGTTGTCTAAGGGGGAGTATTTCCAAATTCTCTAGAAACCCCCTTAAAATGAAACTCATTTAATTGTCCTTAAACTATGGTTATTGCTGCATGCCAGAAATGTCTTTGAGAAAGCAGAGTTGAGAGTGGTGTGAACTTGAAGGGCTTCAACCAAATCAGTGTTAGACAAAATTGGTTTGGGGGCAATGTATGATTCAGGGGCAATGAGAAATTCACTCCAGTTAAGAAAGTAACCACCTGTTAGCTAAATGAAAGTTTGCCACTAAAATGATAGATTTCTAGGTAGGCAACTGTTCTCAGTTGTTTCCACTTTCATGGGAATGAAGTTATCAGTTATTTGGACAAAGTGGATTATAACGAAGTCAGGTAGAGAAGAGCTTCAAGACAATGACTGATTGGAAAGGGGAGACTCTAAATTTATATTAACCAAATCTAATCACAATGATTGGAGACTGTAGGGAATGAAGAAATCCTCTAGGCAGGACTGGCTATAACTATGCTGAATCAGTTATTTGATTATTAGTGGGCAACCTTAATTCTTCATTTATTTGTTAATGTTATGTTCCCAAGGACAACCTTCAGGAACCAAATGGGGAAAAAACAGAGACATTTTCCAAAAGGTGAGACCTTTAGATTTTAGGCATTCAAATGATTCCCCTTCCATCTTTCTGGAGCCACTAAGTATTCCTCCTATGATCCACGGTTTCCTTTTTCTGAGATTCCCAACCGTCTGCTCTGCATCTTTCTTGTAGCAGGCCTTCAAAGACTACATGATGTCGCTGGAAGTACAGTTCTTGGTACTGACAACTGGGTTCCAGCTCTTACCCTATTGTTAGAGCCTCATAAGTCACTCTACATTTTCGCAACTTTTATTTTTTGATTTCCCATTTGACAGTGTGACCTTGAATAAGTAACCAGACGACCTTGTGTTTAAGACTGACAAGTGGAGGTAATATTCCTCTCCTGAGGCTCTTGTTGAAGAGATCATGTGATCCATTAATGCTTTGTAAACTGTACATTCTTATGCAAAGATATGATTATTCTCAGATTCCCGTCACCCTTCCCTACTCCTCCACATTTGTCTTTCCTATCCATGTTGTTGATGATCCTCCCTCACACCATCATCTTCTTCATTAGCAGTTCTGCCCCAGGTCCCTACCAAAGGCCATTGTCACCAGGCCAAGGTGGTGCTCTTGCCAGGCTTGCCTCAACAGACTGCTGCATTAGGCAAAGAAGAACAAGTCAGGTCTAGAGCTGAGCAGATGGCCCTCCTCCAGCTTCAGACCAGAACCAACCTGCCATTCCTTCCTGATCACAAGCCCACCACACCTCTCCCCTTGGCACTGTGCCTGAAACACAAGGCAACAGCTGCCAAGATACCCCCTGCTAGCACGGGGACAGTGACTGCACCATTACCCCAGCTTAAGCATCCTTACAAAATAGCTAAACCATCCATGCTTCCTAAACACAATTACAGGGTTACAACTTTGCCCTCACTTTGTCCTGAGTACAGGGCCAAGGTCACTCCCAACCACTTGGTCACATCTACATCTTCCCTGTCCTCACAGAATGGAGTCACAGAGATGCCATCAGCAGCTCCCCAGATCCTGGCTAGACCTTCAGCTTCCCCATCAGATGACCAGAGACTCCAGGCCAAAGCCACTGCAGAGCTTCCATCGCATCCAGTCTACCGGGGGAACATCACCGTTTTGCCCCTTCTATATTCTGACTATATGACTCAATTACTGGGCCATGACAACAAGTCTGATAAATCGAGTTCATCGTCTCACTCTGACCATCAAACTCTTCCTTCTTCATATAGCAGCAATAGGACGAAAGCTTCATCAAGCCGTTCTCCTCAGGTTTGCTCATTAGGTCATGCCCAATGGACAGAAGAACAACCGCACGTTCATTATTGGGCCACTTCTCAAGCACGTCAGGATGAGACCGTCCTGGGCGCCAGTGGCCAGGCCACATCTCTACCAGGCTCTAACCACTTGGTCACGATTCCCTCAAGCCTGGACCCCCAAGACTCTTCTCTGGGCTCAGAACACCTGACCACACTTCCGCCTGGCCAGGACAATTGGGCATACATCCCACTGGACCTTGACCACCAGCGTACAACTCCACAGGGCCTCGGCAGTTGTACTGAAACTAAACTAAGCCATTGTGCCGTGGACACAATCCAAAAGGTTATGCCAAATCCAGAGGTGGCCCTGGACACCGACACTAGCCTAAGGCCTCCAACAGGACTGGATTGCTTGGCCGTACATCCAGTAGGCCTTAGACCTATGGATCATAATTGCCATGTTGAAGAGGCTCTGCTAGAGTCCGGTGTTCAGGAGACATCTCCACTAGCCTCAGGCCTTGGGGAAATGATATTCCAGGAATCTGATTACCAGGCTGAGGCTACAGCAAATGCCAATGATCTGATGGTCCCACACAGAGCAGTTGTGTGCCATCAGGAGTCAAGGACGTTGGAACCCAACTGCTGTAACAAATACCCAGAGAAACTGCAAAACTGGCCAATACCCCAAATGGTCCCACAAGCTAAGAGGGATGAGCCTGGCCATGATGGCCAGGGAGTATCTCCATCATCTTTGAACCTTGAGCCAATGCCATTGGGCGTGGATCATGAGATTACACATTACACTGACGCAGGTTGCCAGACGGAAGCTGTCGAAGCCCCCCATTCCCAGTCCTTTGTTCTGTATCCCCTGGAAATAAGGGCTCTGAGTCCCAACTGCCAAGCCAAATACCCAGAGGAACAAGAAAACCAGGTCACACTCCAAATAAGCTATAACCTCCAGGCTGAGGATATTGTACCCAACGCAAACGTTCAGGGGACCTCTCTACCCGTTGTGAGCCTCGAACCCCAGGCTTTCCTGCAACACAGTCCTGGCCAACAGGTTCAGCCTGCAGAAGACCCCAGTGCCATTCTTTCTATCCATTTAACTGAGCTGGAACACAGTACAGAATCTCCACAGTGCCCAGGAGATGGGACTCTACCTCTATCCACACCTGTTCCCAGGGTCAAATCTCCAGCTCTCTGTGATGCTCCAACTGAGGTTGAACTGAAGTGTGATGACCAATCTGAGGCTCAGCCTGGCCTCCAAGACCAGATTCTGAATAGAGATGCGCCATGTTTAAAGGGCATTGAGCCATTTAGCATTGAGAGGGGGATAATTCCTAATAGAATTGTAAATGCCGTCATCAGTTCTATCCCTCTGGAGAAAATCCAAATTGACCTCTATAAGGAAATCATTTTACAACAGAAGAGTCAGTGTCCTAATACCTGGCCCAATCAACTTATATCATCCAGTTATACAGTCTGTCTCATTTGTGCTGCATGGATCCCAAATGGTTGTCCCCATGTCGAAGAAATGAAACATCTTTTTAAAGCACAATTGTTGGCCATCCCAACGCCTCTGAATGATTCTGAGGAAAATGGGGTGAAATTAGTCCTCAAAATTTCCCAGCAGAAAAGGGCCCACTCCATTGTTAGGTTCCCACGCCCCGAAGATGGCATACTTAGACCCACGTTACGTGAACTTCTGTTGTCAGCTCATTCAGAGCCTTTGTCTCCTGAGTCACCCTTTTACCAACATCTACCTGCAAGGGTCCATCGGTCTGATTATATTCATGGCAAAAAGCACCAGCTATGGAGGGGAAAAATATCTGGTAGGAAACAACCATTCAAAGGGGAGTTGCACATGAAAGGCATTTCCAACAAGGAAGAAAAGCCAGAGAGACATGGGTTAGCTTCCAAATTTTTTCAAAGAATATTTCAGAGGAGAAGAAAAAATTAAATGAATTATCTTTTCTCTTTTTAAGAAACTGGTCACTGTATATCTTTAATATTTTTATTTGATTTTGTGTCTCACTTTGTATTCTTTATAGACAGGAAAATAAGGAGAACTTCCTTTTAGTATTCATGAGGAAATCTAGACTCTCAGTAGGAGATATATCAATAGGAGCAGTTCCCATAATTATAATTCCCTAGGCTTACACAGTCACAGATCTTTGGGAGGTAGCTATTATTATATGCATTTTATAGTTATGGAAGTTGAGACAAACAGAGGTTAAATGACTTGCCCAAGGTCACACAACTAGCAAGTGTCTGACATCAAATTTAAACTCAGATCTTCCTTAGTCCAGGCATGTTGTTCTATCTATTTTGCCAGCCAATGTAGAGAAAAGCAAACAGCAAGAGAAGCAATTTACATAATGACCATAGTAATGTAAAGGAAAACAAGTATTGAAAGACTCAAACTGTGATCAATGAAATGGCATCATAAGTGGTAAAGCATGCCTCCCTCCTCTATGTGAAGAGTAATAAACTATGAGTACAGAGTGAGGTGAGATGCATTTTATGGACAATATGCTGATTTTGTTGTTGTTTAACTGTATTCATTGTAAGGGATAAGGGTGAGGAAAATGGAAGAATTGCCCTCTGATTTGGGGGACAATTTACAACTAAACAAGATGTAGAGATCACTAAAACAAAAACAAAAAACAAAAATAAAAACAACTCCTGTTTTGGTAATATAAAACTAAAATGCTTTTTCATGAATTAAGTTAATGTGATTAGAATAAGAAAATCTGTGGATTTTTTTTTAATTCTTACCTTCCATCTTAGAATCAATATTGTGTATTGGTTCCAAGACAGAAGAGTGGTAAGGTCTAGGCAATAGGGGTTAAGTGACTTGCCCAGGGTCAAACATCTGGGAAGTGTCTGAGGCCAGATTTGAACCTAAGATCTCTAATCTCAGGGTCTAGTTCTCAATCCATTGAACTGTCGAGCGGAGCTGCCCCTATAGATAAGTTTACAAAAATCTGCTTCAAATGTCTCTGATAAAGAATTGCTATCCTAGATCTTTAACTAATTGGCATAAATCCGTAGATCAAAGAACCATTTCCCAGTAAATAAATAGGTCAAAAGATAAAAAGTTTTCAGAAAAAGAAAAAATACCCTAAGGTATGCCCTATTTGTTATGAAATATCCAAAAAATATAAAATATAAAATAATGCTGCTTTATGCAATATTTAATGGAGGCTGATGAGCCAGTATGAAGATAGCCTTACAAGAGGATACAGTGTACTTGGTCTGATCTGATCCCCTTTGTAGGTTTTGAAGAATGTGCAAATATTCTATGGCCATTTCCTGTCTTTTGGTGATAAAAGGGGCTTCTCTGATTGGCTGTTGAACCAGAACAAAGTGTATATACACATAAGAGCTGGACTCCCATTGGCTGGGTCTATTATACAGATCAATTTCCTAATGACAACTTGATTTTTTTACAGGTAAGGAAATCAAACCCACTTATTTCCATTTAGATTTTCTTGGAGATGCCACCAATGCCAACACACTCTTAGTTTGGGTTTGATTTGGGGAAGAAAAAAGATCCTTGCAAGCCACTGAACAAGTTAACCAAAGCAGGGTTCATTTTGCCCTAACACAGCTAAGGATGTGCCACTAAGATCAAATGGCACTTTGCTTCTCTGCATAAGGTAGTACTTCCCCACCTTGGCCACATAGGGAAACTTATCTGTTCGTTAGGAAAGGATGTGGTAATTTCTACAGTTTTCAGAAATCCATTAATTTGGAAGGACTCAAATTGTATGTAGGTTAGGATTCTTTATGCCTCTTGGTGACTAGGAATCAGCATCAGGTCCTGGCACTACTTTTTTTCCTTTTAGGAAAAAATAATCCCTATAAAAAGAGAGAAGGAGGGAAGGAGGTGAAGTGATTCTAATCCATTTTAGTGAGAATATTGGTAGACACTAGAGATATTAGTCCTCTCCAAGATGTTATGTGGGTAACTAGGTCTATATACCAAGAGATCATAAAAAAGGGGGAAAGATCTACTTGTGCAAAAAATATTTATAGTGGCCCTTTCGGTGGTGGCAAAGAATTGGAAATTGAGGGGACACCCATCAGTTGGGGGAATGGTTGAACAAATTGTGTATATTTTTGTGATGTAATACAATATAAGAAATGATAAGTAGGATGATTTCAGAAAAAGTTGGAAAGATTTATATGAAATAAAATAGTGAAATAAGTAGAACCAGGAGAACATTGTACACAGTAACAGCAATATTGTGTAATGATTAACTGTGAAAGACTTAGCTACTTTCAGCAATGACCCAGGAGAATTCTGAAGGAGTTGTGAAAAAAAGAATGCTATCCAGAATGCATACCGAAGCTTACTATCTTCCACATTAGTTTAATTTTGATGTTTTGGTTTTATATAAGTATTTTCTTACAACAATGATCAATATGGAATGTTATGTATGATAATACATGTATAATTCAGTTTAAATTGCTATCTCCAAAAGGGGAGAGGGAGGGAAACAATTTGGTCTTATAATTTTGGAAAACAGATGTTGAAATTATTACGTATAATTAGAAATAGAAAAGTATCATTATCTCCTACTGCCTTCCACTTTGAAAAATCCTTTTCCTTGACAGGCTGATAGTGCTAATATTGTCATCACTTAAAAGAGGAGACAAATGGAGACAAAGAGAGGTTAAATGTTTTGCTCCAAGTTCTGTGCTTATAAATGACAGGGGCAAGACTCCAACCCAGACAGACATCAAGCAACTTATCCAAGGTCAAGAAATGGGCCTGGAGCAGAGATCATTTCTGACTTGTAGCACTCTTCTCACTAAACCACGAACCACAAAAAAATGGTCACCAAGAAGAGATGCATAGAGTGTATATGTATGAGCATACCCTGCTCACTTTTATGCATGCTTAAGGGGATCAGTTTGAGATGATTGAAATCATTATTTTCACCTTTTGAAAATATTCTCCATTTTTTATTCATCTACTGATGATCTCCTTGAAGAAATATATCAATGAAGAACAAAGTGGTCTGGTTCCGCCCTCCACCCCCTCTAACCCCCAATTTCTTATCTTTACCTGACTGCTTTTTCAAACCTACTTTCGGTTCTCTCCATTCAATGTTATTGCTGAATTATTTAGGAGTATAAGCTAGGTTGACATTAGAACCAGCCTTCATACATGTGGAGAAATAGATGAAGCTACTCATAGCCCTGTAGACCTTCCCCAACTCTGTTCCCCCCCTCCTATTGCAATAAAATCATTCTAATAAAATCATTACACAAAATCTATTGAAGTGTGGAATTACAAACATCAATTATTTAGGGAATAAGGTAACTTGGTATGTAATGGACAGCATGTTGGATATGGAATTAGGAAAAGGGGGAGTCAAGTCCTGCCTCAAATACTTGCATGATCTAAGACACCTCCCCAAGCCTCAGTTTCCTCATCTGTAAAATTGAACTGATTTGGTCATCTATAAGATCTTTTCTAGAACTAAATCTATGATTTGAGGTGGGGAAATGACTGGTGATTATTATTAAGCATAAAGTCAAGATAGAGAGACTTAGGTAGTAAGGGGATGGTAAGTGGGTGATTCATAGCTGAGAGTAGGGACATGAGGGAAAGGTGGTAGTGTCTGGTTTGGATTGAGAAGATGATGGAAAGGATAGTGAAGGGCATATTGGGCTGAGCATAAGAGAATTAATGTGTAGGGTGCTAAAAATGGAAAAGGTCTTAGTCTAGGATACCAAAAAGACAATTCCAATCCTATCTTTTTCTTTGAATAGATCAGAGGCATCTTTACAGTCAGCAATTGTGCTGAAAAAGGATATCTTATACTCTATTAACTATTTGGGAGATTGAAAGCACAAACTAAGACCCTTTAGAAGACCTGGTCTTTTTGAGGTATGACTTGGACCCACTTTGTTTTCTAGTGTCTAGGATTCATTGAGGTTGACCAAACTTCAAGACTGGTCCTTCATATTGATCTGGCTAGTGAATGAGACATTCTCTAACCCAATGCAGGAAAATTTGTTTACAGGTATCATTTTTAATTGTAGTACACTTTTTAATTATAATTGAAAGATGGAATGAAAGCAGCATGGTACCAGGGAAAGGATATTGACTCTAAAATTAGAGGACCTGGGTTCAAATCCTGCCTCTGATGCTTCCCTTTATGACTTGACTTCGGGTGATCAATCAATCAACAATTTTATTTATTTATTTACTTATTATTATTTTTTAAATTCCTTATCTCCTGCCTTAGAATAGATACTAAATATCAGTTCCAAGGCAGAAGAAAGGTAAGGGTTAGGTAATGAGAGTTAAGTGACTTACCCAGAGTCACATAGCTAGGAAGTATCTGAGGCTAGGTTTGAGCCCAGGACCTCATTTCCAGATCTTTCTCTATTCACTGAGCTTCCTATTTGCTCTTCAACAAATATTTATTAAGCACCTACTATGTGCTAGGAACTGGGGTTATAAATTCAAAGAATGAAGCAATTTCTGCCTGCTAGGAGTTTATATTCTAGTGCTCCTATTCTATTACAACAATGATCAATATGGAATAATGTTATGTATGATAATACATATATAATTTGTATTAAATTGCTTGCTATCTTCAAAAGGGAAGAGGGAGAGACAATTTGGTCTTATAATTTCAGAAAACAGATGTTGAAAATTACAAGTAAGTATATGTAAACAGATACAGATAGAACTCTCACTTATATTGCTGGGACTCTGTGTGCCTTGGTCTTCCCTATTCCCAAGGGAGATTTCAATTCATACCTTTGTGAATCGTAGGAATAGAAATTGAAAGAATCCACAGATCACCTGCTGTAATAAATCTCCAAATGATAATTCCCAGGAATGTTATAGCCAAGTTCAAGAGTTCTCAGGCCAAGCAGAAAATACTACAAAGAGGCAGAAAGAAACAATTCAAACAGCATGGAGCCCCAGGTAGGATTAGGATTCCACAGCATCTGGCAGCTTCTACACTGAAGGATCAGAAGGCTTGGAATATGATATTCCAGAAGGCAAGGGAACTGAGTTTGCAACCAAGAATCACCTACCAATCAAAACTGACCATATTCTTTCAGGGAAAAATATGGTCATTTAATAAAATAGAAGATTTCCAAACATTCCTGATGAAAAGAAAGAATTCTAGATGTAAACAGAAAATCTGATGTCCAAATACAAAATTCAAGGCAAGCATATAAAAGTAAATAAGAAAGAGAAAATTTTAAGGGACTCAATAATGTCAAATTGTTTATATTCCTACATGGAAAGATAATATCTATAACTTTAAATTTTTTTATCATTATCATAGTAATAAGAAGAAATATACATAGTTAGAGGGTATGATGGAGTAAACTGTTTACGATGATATGCAAAAAAAAATCAAGTGATGAAAAAGAGGACTGTACAGAAAAAGGAAGAGACATAAAATGGGGTAAATTATATCACATAAAGAGGAGTGGGTGGAATACTATTACAATGGAGGGGAGGATGAGGGTGTTGATGGGTAATAATTTTTACTCATTGGAATTAAGTTAAAGAGGGAAGAACATCTAGATTCATTGAAGTATACAATCCTATATTACCCTATAGAGGAGCGTAAGAGGAATAAGAAAGGGATGATTGGGAGGAGGTAATAGAAGGGAGGGATAAGTTGGGGATGTGATTAAAAGACTTTATAGAGAAGTAGGAGAGGAATCAGAGGGAGGGTGGTTGGAAGGGAAGTAATATAAGGGAAGAGGAATGGGAAGAGTGATTAAAAGCAAAATACAGGTGTGGAGGGATAGAGTAAAAGGAGAAAAGAGAAAGTGTAGGATTAAAAGGGGAAAACAAGATGGAGGGGAATACACAGATGGTAATACACAACTGTGAATGCAAATGGGATGAACTCACCTATAAAACATAAATGGATAGCAGAGTTGATTAAAAACCAGAATCCTAAAGTATGCTGTTGGTAAGAAACACATTTGAAGCAGGTAGATAATCATAGAGTAAAGTTAAAGGAATGGAGCATACCTTAGGATTCTGGTTTTTAATCAACTCTGCTATCCATTTATGTTTTATAGGTGAGTTCATCCCATTTACATTCACTTATATCAACAGAATAGTGGGGAAGCATATCAATGAATTGCATATGCAACTAAAAAAAACTAGAAAAAGAATAAATTAAAGATTTCCAATTGGAAATCCTAAAAAACCAAAGGAAAAACGAATAAAATTGAAAATAAAAGAACTAGTGGACTAATAAATTAGACAAGGAATTGGTTCCATGAAAAAACTACAAAACATATAGGGCATTTGTTAATTTGATTAATAAAAAGAAAGAAGATAATCAAATGACCAGTATCAAAAATAAAAATGGTGAATTCGCCTCAAATAAAGAGGAAATTAAAGCAATTGTTAGGAACTATTTTGCCAATTATATGACAACAAGATATAGGTGAAATGGATGAATATTATATAAATTGCCTAGATTAACAAAAGTTGAAATAAAATCCTTAAATAATCCCATCTCAGAAAAAGAAATTGAACAAGCCATCAATGAATTCCCTAAGAAAAAATCCTCAGGGTCAGATAGATTCACAAGTGAATTTGATCAAATATTTAAAGAATAGTTAATCCTAATACTATATAAATTATTTGGCAAAACAAAGAAGGAGTTCTACAGATTCTTTTTATGGCACAAATATGGTGCTGACACCTAAGGCAGGAAGACCAAAAACAGAGAAATAAAATTATAGACCAAATTCTTTAATGAATCGCAATGCAAAAAATTTAAATAAGATACTGGCAAAGAGACTTCCAGTCAAGATGGCATCTTAGAGAAAGCTAAAGTTCAGAGCTCCAGAAACCCTTCCTTACCGATCTCAAACTGAATGCTCCTAGGGCACCGAAATTCAAAACAAACAACAGAATAGAACCCGGGAACACTCCTCCTGGACCTGGATCAAAAGGTATGGCGCCCCAAAAGTCAGAACCCGAGATCACTCGGATCTAAGGGGTAGGCAAAAGGAAGGTCCCAGGACCCATCCCCACCAACCCAGAGCGCTGAATCTGAGGCAGCAGCAGGAACTTCAGAGCAGGCAAAAGGGCCTCAGGAGCCAGCTATTCTGAAGGCTGCACCTTGAAAACAACCTGAGCCAGTTGCGGGGGTACCCAGACAGCAGGGAAACAGAGAGAGACAGGGGGAGCCTGTAGTCCCCTGACCAGATCATTCCATCTGAGTCTCACCGAAGGTCCCTGCCTCAGGGCATACTCAGTCTGAGGTTAATCCTATCACCAGCCCTCAGAGCTCCTGGAAGCCATGGGCCCTCCCCCTAAGAGTGCAGGCTCCTCTGTCCAGCAAAGGCATTGAAATACATCTGACAGTGTCAAGCCAGGAGCAGAGCATAGAAGTAAGTCAACAGAGAAGCATCGGGAAGGAACTGAGGAGGGTAATAACACCGAAACACCAGCAATTCTGGGCTTCCTGGGGAAGACAGACAATTTGCCTGGGGCTAAAGCCACTGAACACCAGACAGATAACAGAAGAGCCAGCCCCCCTCACTCAGATAGAGATGGCAAACAGCACAGAAGCAAAAAAGCCTCAAAACAACAGGAAAAACAAGAAGGGGGCAACTTTGGACACATTTTATGGAGCAAAAATACAAAATACAGAGGAGATAGAAGAAGAAAAACAAGCAAATGCACCGAAACCTTCCAAAGGAAATGGAAACTCTCCACAAACTTTTGAAGAATTTGAATCAAAAATGATCAAAAAGATGGAAGCCTTCTGGCAGGAAAAGTGGGAATTAATGCAAAAGAATTTCATGCAAATATAAAAGCGGTCTGAACAAACTGAAAAGGAAAACCAGGCTTTAAAGGTCAGAATTAGGCAACTGGAAGACAACGAGCAGGTAAAAGAGCAAGAATCAATAAAGCAAAGCCAAAAGATCAAGAAATTAGAAAAAATATCTCACTGACAAGGTGACAGACTTGGAAAATAGAGGAAGAAGAGATAATTTAAGAATAATTGGACTACCAGAAAATCCAGAAATAAACAGCAAACTCGACATCGTAATACAAGATATAATCAAAGAAAATTGCCCAGAGATTGTAGAACAAGGGGGCAATACAGCCACTGAAAGAGCTCACAGAACACCCTCTACACTAAATCCCCAAAAGACAACGCCCAGGAATGTAATTGCCAAATTCCAAAGCTTTCAAACAAAAGAAAAAATCCTACAAGAAGCCAGAAAAAGACAATTTAGATATAAAGGAATGCTAATCAGGGTCACACAAGACCTTGCAAGTTCTACTCTAAATGATTGTAAGGCATGGAACATTATTTTCAGAAAGGCAAGAAAGCTGGGTCTTCAAACAAGAATCAGCTATCCAGCAAAATTAATTATATGCTTCCAAGGGAAATTATGGGCATTCAACAAAACAGAAGATTTCCAACTTTTTGCAAAGAAAAGACCAGAGCTCTGTGGAAAGTTTGATATCAAAAAACAAAGAACATGGAATACCTGAAAAGGTAAATATGATGGAAAGGGAAAAGGAGAAAATTGTTATCTTTTCATTTATTCAAACTCTCTTCTATAAGGACTACATTTACATCAATCTATATATAATAATATATGGAAAATGTAATGTGTAAATAGGGGGAAAAGAAAAATCAAATAGAATAATCTTTCTCACACAAAAATTCACACGGGAAGGGGAGGGGAAGAAAACTCCTATAAGAAGGAGAGGAAGAGAGTTTTCACTTAAACCTTACTCTCAGGGAAATCAACTCTGAGAGGGAAAAACATCCAGATCCATTGGGATCTTGAATTCTATCTTACCCAACAAGGGTAGGGAGATGGGAAAACCAAGGGGGGAAGAGGGGGAAGGAAAACAAAAGGGGAGGGAAGGAGAGGGGGTAGGGGTAGGGAACAAAAAGGGAGGGGCTAGAAAGGGAAACATATCAAGGGAGGGGACAAGTGGGACTGATTTAAAGTAAATCACTGGATTAAAAGGTTAGAGCTAAAGAAGAAAGGTTAGAATTAGGGAAGGATATCAAAATGCCAGAGAATTCACAAGTCACAATCATAACTTTGAATGTGAGTGGGATGAACTCACCCATAAAACTTAGACAAATCACAGAATGGGTTAGAATCCAAAACCCTACCATATGTTGTCTTCAAGAAACACACATGATACAGGTAGACACCCACAAGATCAGAATTAAAGGATGGAGTAAGACCTTCAGGGCCTCAACTGATAGAAAGAAGGCAGGAGTTGCAATCATGATATCTGATAAAGCCAAAGCAAAAATAGACCTGATTAAAAGGGAAAGGGAAGGTAATTATATTTTGTTAAAAGGGACCTTAGATAATGAGGAAATATCACTAATCAACATGTATGCACCAAATAATATAGCACCCAAATTTCTAATGGAGAAATTAGGAGAATTGAAGGAAGAAATAGACAGTAAAACAATATTAGTGGGAGATTTGAACCAACCATTATAAATTTAGATAAATCAAATCAAAAAATAAATAAGAAAGAGGTAAAGGAAGTGAATGAAATCTTAGAAAAATTAGAATTAATAGACATATGGAGAAAAATAAATAGAGACAAAAAGGAATACACCTTCTTCTCAGCACCACATGGCACATTCACAAAGATTGACCATACACTAGGTCACAGAAACATGGCATACAAATGAAGAAAAGCAGAAATAATAAATGCAGCCTTTTCAGATCACAAGGCAATAAAAATAATGATCAGTAACAGTACGTGAAAAACCAAATCACAAATTAATTGGAAATTAAACAATATGATACTCCAAAATCGTTTAGTTAGAGAAGAAATCACAGAAACAATAATTTCATCAAGGAAAATGACAACGGTGAGACATCCTTTCAAACCTTTTGGGATGCAGCCAAAGCAGTAATCAGAGGTAAATTCATATCCCTGAGTGCATATATTAACAAACTAGGGAGAGCAGAAATCAATCAATTGGAAATGCAAATAAAAAAATCTCAAAAGGGATGAAATTAAAAACCCCCAGCAGAAAACAAAACTAGAAATCCTAAAAATTAAGGGAGAAATTAATAAAATAGAAAGTGATAGAACTATTGATTTAATAAATAAGACTAGAAGCTGGTACTTTGAAAAAACAAACAAAATAGACAAAGTACTGGTCAATCTAATTAAAAAAAGGAAAGAAGAAAAGCAAATTAACAGCATCAAAGATGAAAAGGGGGACATCACCTCCAATGAAGAGGAAATCAAGGCAATCATTAAAAATTACTTTGCCCAATTATATGGCAATAAATATAGCAATCTAGGTGATATGGATGAATATATACAAAAATACAAACTGCCTAGATTAACAGAAGAAGAAATAGAATTCTTAAATAATCCCATATCAGAACATGAAATCCAACAGGCCATCAAAGAACTCCCTAAGAAAAAATCCCCAGGGCCTGACGGATTCAGAAGTGAATTCTATCAAACATTCTATCAAACAAACAATCTAGTCAAACATATCAAACCAATACTATACAAACTATTTGACATAATAAGCAAAGAGGGAATTCTACCAAACTCCTTTTAAGACACAAACATGGTTCTGATTCCAAAACCAGGCAGGTCAAAAACAGGGAAAGAAAACTGTAGACCAATCTCCCTAATGAATATAGATGCAAAAATCTTAAATAGGATACTAACAAAAAGACTCCAGCAAGTGATCAGAAGGGTCATCCACCATGATCAAGTAGGATTTATACCAGGGAGCAGGGCTGGTTCAATATTACGAAAAGCATCCACATAATCAACCATATCAACAAGCAAACCAACAAAAATCACACGATTATTTCAATAGATGCAGAAAAAGCCTTTGATAAAATACAACATCCATTCCTATTGAAAACACTAGAAAGCATAGGAATAGGAGGGTCGTTCCTAAAAATAATAAACAGTATATATCTAAAACCATCAGCCAATATCATCTGCAATGGGGATAAACTAATGCATTCCCAATAAGATCAGGAGTGAAACAAGGATGCCCACTATCACCTCTACTATTTGACATTGTACTAGAAACACTAGCAGTAGCAATTAGAGAAGAAAAAGAAATTGAAGGCATCAAAATAGGCAAGGAGGAGACTAAGCTATCACTCTTTTCAGATGACATGATGGTCTACTTAAAGAGTCCTAGAGATTCAACCAAAAAGCTCATTGAAATAATCAACAACTTTAGCAAAGTTGCAGGATACAAAATAAACCCGCATAAGTCATCAGCATTTCTATACATCTCCAACATAGTTCAGCAGCAAAAACTAGAAAGAGAAATCCCATTCAAAACCATCTTAGACAAAATAAAAAATACCTAGGAATCTATCTCCTGAGACAAACACAGGAACTACATGAACACAACTACAAAACACTCTCCACAAAACTAAAACTAGACTTGAGCAATTGGAAAAACATTAACTGCTCATGGGTAGGGCGAGCCAATATAATAAAAATGACCATCCTACCCAAACTTATCTATCTATTTAGTGCCATACCCATAGAACTTCCAAAAAATTTCTTTACTGATTTAGAAAAAACCATAACAAAGTTCATTTGGAATAACAAAGGATCAAGGATATCCAGGGAAATAATGAAAAAAAAAAACACAAATGGGGGGCCTTGCAGTCCCAGATCTCAAACTATATTACAAAGCAGCAGCCAAAGAAATCAAAACTATTAATAAACACATGAAAAAGTACTCTAAATCTCTTATAATCAGAGAGATGCAAATCAAAACAACTCTGAGGTATCACCTCACACCTAGCAGATTGGCTAACATGACAGCTAGGGAAAGTAATGAATGCTGGAGGGGATGAGGCAAAGTTGGGACATTAATTCATTGCTGGTGGAGTTGTGAACAGATCCAACCATTGTGGAGGGCAATTTGGAACTATGCCCAAAGGGTGATAAAAGACTGTCTGCCCTTTGATCCAGCCATAGCACTGCTGGGTTTGTACCCCAAAGAGATAATAAGGAAAAAGACTTGTACAAGAATATTCATAGCTGTGCTCTTTGTGGTGGCCAAAAATTGGAAAATGAGGGGATGCCCTTCAATTGGGGAATGGCTGAACAAATTCTATGTTGGTGATGGAATACTATTGTGCTAAAAGGAATAATAAAGTGGAGGACTTCCATGGAGACTGGAACAACCTCCAGGAAGTGATGCAGAGCGAAAGGAGCAGAACCAGGAAAACATTATACACAGAGACTGATATACTGTGGTACAATCAAAGGTAATGGACTCCTCCACTCGGGACAAGGCAATGTCTCTGAACAATCTGCAGGGATCTAAAAAACACTATCCACAAGCAGAGGATAAACTGTGGGAGTAAAAACACCGAGGAAAAGCAACTGCTTGACTACAGGGGCTGAGAGGAAATGACTGAGGAGAGACTCTAAATGAACACTGTAGTGCAAATACCAACAACATGGAAATGGGGTCGAACCAAGAACACATGTGAAACACAGTGGAATTGTGCGCCGGCTATGGGAGAAGTGGTGGGAGGGGGGCAGGAGGAGGAAAAGATAATGATCATTGTTTCCAATGAATAATGTTTGTAAATAACCAAATAAAATAATGTTTAAAAAGTAAAAAAAAAAAGATAGTAGCAAAGAGATTATAACAACATATTACAAGGATTTATACCAGAAATGCAAGGTTGGTTTGTTTAATATTAGGAAAACCATCAGCATAATTGATTATATCAATAATCACACTAACAGAAACCATGATTATTTCAATAGATGCAGAAAATGCCTTTGACAAAATACAACATCCATTCCTATCAAAAACACTAGAAAGTATAGAAATAAAAGGATCCTTCCTTAAAATAGTTATTCATCTAAAACAATCAGCAAAATATCATCTGCAATGGGGATAAATTAGAAGACTTCCCAACAAGATCAGGAGTAAAACAAAGATGCCTATTATCACCACTATTATTTAATAATGTATTGGAAATGTTGGCTTTAGAAATAAGAGAAGAAAAAGAAGTCGGAGTTAAAGTAGGTAAAGGGGAAACTAAACTATCATTCTTTGTGGATAACATGATGGTATACTTAAAAAAAATCATAAGGAATCATCTAAAAAGCTAGTTGAAATAATCAACAACTTGAGCAAAGTTGCAGGATACAAAATAAACCCACATAAATCATCAGCATTTCTATATATTTCCAACAAAGCCCAGCAGCAAGAGGTTAGGAAGATAAATTCCATTTAAAATCATTCTAGACATATAAAATATCTGGGAATTGATTTGCCAAGATAAACACAGGAATTAAATTAACACAATTACACAACACTTTTCACACAAATAAAGTTAGATCCAAAAAACTGGAAAAACATTAATTGCTCATGAGTAGGCTGAGATAATAAAATAAAAATGACAACCCTATCTAAATTAATTTACTTATTAAGCGACATACCAATCAAACTACAAAAAATATTTTAGGAAATTAGAAAAAATAACAAAATTCATCTGTATCAAAGGAATTAATGAAAATAAAAAGGTGGCTTGGTGATATCAAATCTTAAACTGTACTATAAAGCAGTAATCATCAAAATAATCTGCTACTAAGAAATAGAAAGGTGGATCAATGAAATAGAGTCGGGGTAAATGACCTCAGCAGTCTAGTGTTTGATAAACCTAAAGATCTCAGCTTTTAGGAGAATTCACTATTTGACAAAAATTGCTAGGAAAATTGGAAAATAGCATAGCAAAAATTAGGTTAGTTCAACATCTCACACTCTGTACCAAGATATGGTCAAAATGGATATATGATTTAGACATAAAAGATGATATTATAAATTAATTAGGGAAAAGGATATGAATAGGTAGTTTTCAGATGAAGAAATCAAAGCTATCAATAATGATATGAGAAAATGTTCCAAATCACTCTTGATTAGAGAAATGCAAATTAAAACAACTCTGAGGTACCACTTCACACCTAGCAGATTGGCCAATATGACAGTAAAAGAACTGAATAAATGTTGGAGGGGATGTGGCAAAATTGGGACACTAATGCATACCATATGGACCTGTGAAGTGATGCACCCATTCTGGATGGCAATTTGAAATTATGTCCCAAAAGATATAAAACAAGGCATGCTCTTTGATTCAATAATACCACTACGAGGTCTGTATCCTGGACAGATAAAAAAAAGTGGAGAATGAACCACTTGTATAAAAACATTTGTAGGTGCTCTTTTTGTGGTGGCAAAGAATTAAAAATTAAGGGGATGTCCATCAATTAGGGAATGGCTGATTGTGGTATATGATGGTGATGGAATACTATTGTGCTATAAAAAAATTAACAGGATGATTTCAGAAAGAAATAGAAAAACCTACATGAAATGATACAAAGTGAAATAAGCAGAACCAGGAAAACATTGTACATAGTAACAGCAATATTGTACGATCATCAACTGTGATAGACTTAGCTATTA
The DNA here is from genome assembly GCF_027887165.1 of Monodelphis domestica. NCBI lineage: Eukaryota > Metazoa > Chordata > Mammalia > Didelphimorphia > Didelphidae > Monodelphis > Monodelphis domestica. The sequence continues at coordinate 57,637,125 of NC_077230.1, forward strand.
GCAAAACAATGATCCAGGACAATTCTGAAGGATTTTTGACAAAGAATGCTATCCACCTCCAGAGAATGAACTGTTGGTGTCAGAATGCAGATGAAAGCATATGATTTTTCAATTGTTTATTTGGGTTCATATTTTGGGGTTTTGGTTTTATAAGATTATTCACTTATAAAAATGAGTTAAATATGGAAATGTTATACATGATAATACACGTATAACCTAGATCAACTTGCCTGTTAGCACTGGGAAGAGGAAGGGAACAGAGGGAGGGAAGTAAACTTGACCATATGCCTTTGGAAAACTTTTGAGGAGATTTGTTATAACATGTAATTGGTAACAAATAAATAAAATGTTTGACATTTCACAATCTGTTCCCCCAAGTCTGGAGTGCACTCCTTTTCCCACCCCATTCTAGAATCCTTAGCTTACTTCAACTATCAGCTGATGCGCTAGCTGCTTTCCTGACTTCCCCAATCCCCCCCCTCCATTCCACTGTTATTAGTACTTTTTTCCTTCCGCCAAATTATATTCTATTTACTCCCCTGTGTATAACAATGTATCTCTGAAGTAGATAATTTTGTAAAGCAAAAGTTTGCTTGCTGAATTTCTGCAGGAAATGAGAGATTGTATTCTCTTCCTATGTCCTTTATAAGAACTAAAATTATGAGACTGGTCTTAAATTAATAAAGTTTATTAGAATTACTTGGATACCTATCCAAAAAAGCCTTCCTCATTTCCTTATTGCTCCATTTAGCTTTCTAACCTAAGACCACCATTAAGGGTCCCCAAGATACTCTCTTCTTGCCTCAGTTTATTTATCAAATCTTTTCTCCGCCCCCTAATTCTTACATGTTGGGTACTAACCATGACTCCATTTTTCTGGCTGCTGTTCTACCCTCATGACTCAATTTACCCAATTATTTTCCTTACACAGTCCTTGCTTCTGGGCTGAGTTTCAACTTCATGGCAGGTACACAAGGGAGAAGGGTAAATTTCCTTTTGCACATCTCCTCCTTTGGAATGTTAGTTCACAAGACTCTCTCCATCTCCTCCCACAAGGCAGGACTTGCTCTCTAGTCAGTGAACTCAACTCTATACATGGTGGGGTGGGGGTGGGGGTGGAATTGGTGACCATTAATGGAGCAAAATAATGGGAAAAGTAACATGGCCCCCAGGGCAGTGCAATTCTTGTCAGAGAGCAACTGTCTAATTAATCTGGCATCCTACTTAGAAGAAAAGAGGAATCTGATTCATCCCCATTGTTGTTACTGTTTTAATCTTGCTATGGGAAGTTTATAAAATATAAGTCACTAAGATTCTCTCTCATTGTGGATTTTTTGAGTCCTTCACAAACTTAGCCTGACAATTCCAATAGAGAGGGTCCATTTTCCCTTCCTCTGTTTCTGATCTTCTCTCTGGCTTTTTTATAATAAAGCACACAAATCAGCTGTTAAAACTGACCAAAACTTTATCTTAAGTTGGCATGCCATGTTAATTAAACAGAAATATAAACAAATTTTAAAGGGGGGGATTTGAGACTTAATATTAGCCCTCTAGGACACGGAGGGGGGAAAAAGGAATTGGAATATATATATTTTTAAATCATCATTTGTATCAGTTTTTTCAAATGAACAGGTCAGCATACTCCAGAAATGTTTCTCTTGGTGGCAGGAGTAGAAGGCAGCAGCAGCAATGTAGAGCTCTGGTGATTACTCAAAAGAAGTCGTACTAAGGCTTCTTACCTTTCTAGTTCCTGTATCCATCTCTCGACTATCATGAATTGTGAGTTCAGTATCTCTTGGCTCTTGTGCTCCTATGTATGTGGTACTTCTAGTGAGATATCTCCTCTCTCTTTCCTTTTGGATCAAAGAAACAAACTGTCTATTCAAAACTGCCCAGATTGAGTTTCCCAGAGGTTCACATACACTTGAAACTTTTTCTTTGGTTAGAAAAAAATTTGTATCCAAAGTCCTGCTATTATTTTTCTCCAGGGTTAGGAATCTTGCAGTTCTTTGCAAAGACAGCCACAGTACACTTGATATCTGAAATAATATATCACAGAATCAAAATTACTTTAGCACTTAATAGAATAAGTATAATTAACCCATCACCTTAGGATGCCCCTCACAGAAAATATGCAGCAACAATTGCTTGCCAAGCTACAGATCTAAATTACATATAGAGCATATCATATTGATAAAATACTGTAGCATATAAACATCCGTAGAACATAAGCATAACGTGAAGCAGTGATCTCAGTAAACTTGCAAAAACCAAAGTATCGAGAAATTACAGCATGAGTCCAGTTAATTTAATGTAGTAAAATACGTGCATGATACTAGAACAAAAGCAAAACAAAGAACAATAAAATGGAAGTATAATAAAAATATAGTAATTAACAGGTACAGTATGCAATTGTTTGTAAGACACATATTACATGGGTAAATATTAGCATTGTTGCTTGACCATATAGGTAACCAATTCTTTATTTTTTTCCTGGTACATCATGAGCCATCAGTTCAATAAGTCTACTTTTTCTGCAACCTAGTTACTTAAGTGCCCCATATGCCTGGGTCTAGTCAGTGATGTGGGATGGGCATGGTCTTTATCAGAACTTGAGTCCTTTTTTCCTAAACCTGATCTTTTGGAATACCCAGGCTGGCTAGTGGCATGCATCACTCTGTACTTTTTGTGGGGAACTTAAGTAACAGGCAGAAAAGGCAGTGGCTCTGGGTTCATTATTCACAATGGTTGTTGGGTTACAGTATATAGAGTCTTCCTCATTGGAAATGTTCATTTCTGCTCCATTGTCTGGCTCAGTCTTTACAAATGATCCCTTTTGGTTAAAGTTCACTAAGATAAGTATCCATGAGGTTCTACCCACAAATGAGGGAGTTTCCCTACCACCTCTAGGCAACAAGTATGAAGTAGGTATTCTTACAAATCCAAGACTGGTCCCTGGGACTAATTCATCCACAGGAAAGCTGTCCTGGTCTCGGCATGAATGGTTATGGTGGAGCTATCATTGTTTCCCATGATAATTCGTCACAACTCTATCACCTTGTTTGACAATGAATTCAGGCATTAATATTGATGTTTCTGTCAGTGTTCTTCCAAGCTGAAGTTAGTTGGATTAAGTGGTATATATTAAGCTTCTTACAGCTTCTTTAGTTTCTTGGAGATAGCTAATTGATGGTAGAGGGGATAAAGTACTGGGTCTGAAGTCAGTTAGACCCAAGTTTAAATATGGCTTCAGGTAATTCCTGGGTGTGTAACTTTGGACAAGTAATAACCTCTGCTGCCTTAGTTTCTTCAACTGTTAAATGGGGTTATTATTAGCACTTACCTCTCATACTATTAAAAATCAAAATGGTAATCACAATAGCTCTTTAACCTACAGATATTTAGGCTATCAATAGATTGCGAAGAAAGATGATGTTTTTAGTGTTAATAGAATACAAAATTTCATAGAGTAAACAGAGATTCAGACATGCTCTGTAATTACCAGTCATCTCTGAAACACCAAAACACTTTGTGATAAACAGATTATGAGAAATAAATATTGGGGAAATTTTCTTCAATTTATGGGAAGAAAATGAACTTGTTAATAATTTTTTTTTTGAGAAACTTAGTACTAAAAAGGACCTTAGAGACCATTTAGCTCAGCCTTCCTCATTTGCATGGATTAGGTCTGGGGCCTCAACTTGCCAAGGTCACACAGATAGAAAATTAAAGAAGTAGAGGGGGCAGTTAGGTGGCTCAGTGAATAGATAGCCAAGCCAATAGATGAGAGATCCTAGGTTCAAGTTTGATCTCCTATACTTACTAGCTGTATGACCCTGGGCAAGTCACTTAACCCTTATTGCCTAGCCCATATCACTCGTTTAGCTTTGGAAAAAAAATGCTTAGAATCAATTCTAAGATGCAAAGTAAAGGTTGTAAAAAGAAAAATGAAAAATGAAATCAAAGAAGCAGGATATATACTCGGACCTCGTAATTTCATATGCCACTTCAGTTACTCCTTGGACTTTACCTGAACTTTGTGAAGGATAATAGAAACTCAAATTTATGTAACTTCTAAGGATTAATATAGTTATTTTGCCATAACCATTGCCATTTTCTGAGCTTCAGAGAGGTGAAGTGACTTGTTCATTGCTACAGGAGAAAGCAGCAGTGCTGTAATTCAAAACCCATGCTTTGCCTTTAGGTCTTGTTGTCTTTCCAAAACAAAATGCCAACTGAATAATAATTGGTCCTAGCATATATTCCCTTAATTTTAATTTCTATTGCTAATCAGCTTTACACTTCTAGAACTGACACAGACACTTGCAGCAGTGTATGCCTTAGTGGATGTAAGTCAACATGGCAGTTAAATTTTTTTTTAATTTAATTTTTAATTTTTTCCCATGGTTACATGATTCTTGTTGTCTTCCTCTACTCTTCCCTCCTCCATCCTGGAGCTGATAAGCAGTTTAACTGGGTTATACATATTATATTATCACTCATCTTATTTCCATATTATTCATTTTTATAATAATCTTTTAAAACCAAAACCACAAATCATATGTCCATATAAACAGTTGATAAATAATATATTTTCTTCTGGATTTCTACTCATACACTTCTTTCTTTAGGTGTGGATAGTATTCTTTCTCCTAAATTCCTCAGAATTGTCATGGATCATTCCATTGCTATCACATTTGATCCCACAATGTTTTAGTTACTGTGTACAAAATTCCCCTGTTGGGGTATTCAGGGAGGGGTAGTATCTCTGGTATGGAGGGCTTGTCGTGCCCTCCTACGGCAGCTCTCCAGCCTCTGACCCCCACCTGACACCCAGCTCTCACTTGTGGCTCCCAGTAGCTGCTAGCATGCGGCAGCGGCCACACCCTGGGCAAAGGCTTTGACAGACTGGCTAAACCTTGTGAGGGTAGCCATCGGGTCATCGTCGACCCCTGGTGAACCAGGGCTTTGCTCACCCAGCATGTGAAGACTGCTTCGGCGGAACAGGTAGAAGAAACCAACAAGAAGGTTCAACGGCTGAGATGGCGATGCAGCAAGGCACTGAGGAGTGCTTAGGGCGTGTTGGAGCACAAAGGACAACATGGCCATCCAATGCAGCTGAGGAAGTCTCCAGGTATAAAGACTTTTCATGCCACTGGACCCAGGCTTCCAACGCCAAGAGAGTGGGACTGTCTCTGTGCATCGACTTTTTCACTTAAATCTCCTTCACGCACAAGTGTCTTTGTGCACATTCATCTATCATAGATGAAAACGCACAAAGACAACCGTCATCCTAGGTTACCAAGAGACTACTACTACTATCCTCTCAGGGTTGTTAGGAAAATCAAATGAGATAACATTTTCAAAAAGCCCAGCACATAGTAGATGCTAAATAAATGTTTTCCCTCTTATTCTTTGTTTCTCTTTTCTTCTCTCTCTCTGTCTCACTCTCTCCTTCTCTCTCTCTCCTGTCTTTTCCCCTTCTTTTATTCTTTGTTTTCCTTTCCTTCTCTTTCCCCTTCCCTTCCTCCTTTCCCATTCCTGTCCTCCTTCTCCACTCCCTTCCTCCTTTCCTTCCTTCCTTCCTTAGAAACAGTGCTGTGTATTGATTCCAAGGCAGAAAAGCAGTAAGGGCTAGGCAATGGGGGTTAAGTGACTTGCCCAGGGTCACATAGCTAGGAAGTGTCTGAGGCCAGATTTGAGCCCAGGACTTCGTGTCTCTGGGCCTAAGTCTATCCACAGAGCCACCCAGCTGCACCTTTCTTTAACAATCTTACTAGGTCACCTACACCAAGAATTAGGATTCTGAAAGGAACTGATGAACTCTCAAAGCCTCATTTCAACGGAAGCCAGCGGCATAGAATATCTCAGAGTCTTCTACATGTAATTTCTCTTCTGTAGACCTCATGAAGATTCAAAAGGAATCTTTTGATCCTTTAAGTCTTTTCTGATGGCTGCCAATCTGTTAGTCATTATTGTCATCGCTCCAGACCACTTTGGAGTCTTTTTGGGGGTGGGGTTGGTGGTACTAGTTCCATTACTGAGAAATTTCCTTTCTTGGCTTTCTTTTTTGCCTGGGACCTCATCAGAAGTGATACTTTACTTTGCTGTCCAGGGGACTGAACAGCTAGTTCAAGTTAGCTCTCTCTTCCTGGTGTAGGGGACCTAACCTTGACCCTTCTCATGGGTGAAGCTCTGCTCTGGCTTGGGGGAACCAGCCTGTGGCTAGGGACCAGGTAGGACTTTCATTTCTGGAATAAAGAATGCAAAAACCAGTCTCAGCCACATTGTAGAAGTCTAATTCTGATGACAAAAGTCTTGCTTCAGCTTTGTGCCCAAGTGAGAAGCGGAGAATATATTAGAGCTTGCATCCCAACTCATGTGCTATCTGTACTCGTTAATGTCGCTCCTTTTCTGAATTTTTTTTCAAGTATTTTTTTGAATGGTTCGGGAATTCATCGATTCTCCTACTCTTAGCTCAATCTAAACTGTCCCACAGTCCTCTAGTTCTTTTACTGTGTCCTTTAAGACATTTATAGTATCCCCACATGTAAGCACATCAGCTCCAATGTCATTGATGTCATTTTGCTTTATAATGAGAGTGCTTTTGAAATGTGATATCTTTATGATCAAAATACTGGTCCATAATGCTAATATTTGGTCAATTCTCAAAGGAAAATGAACTAACCATAAAATAGTTTTTGGGGGGAAACTATAAAGATTGCTCCAGAACAATGAATCTGTAACAACAAATATTAGAACAAACATATAAATAATACTAACTGAATCTACTTGCACACACACAGGCAATTGAATCACACTGTCACAATAATGATAGTTTATTTGATAAGAGGAATTCATGGAAAGGTAGTAGATTTGGCTCAAGGAAAGCAATACATAGAGAGCCTGAGAACTTAAACATGAGACAAAATAATGGGAAAACAAAACCCCAGATAGAACCAATATTAATAATGAAAACATCATCGAGAAATGAAGATAAAATAACATAAAAAGAAACAAAAGTATATTTCAAAAGGAAAACAAAATCAAACTTAAAAATCTAACAAGCAGCATATTAAACCTATAAAGTCAATAAGCAAACTTTCTATAAAACAATAACACGTTGAACTAAATTAAACTAAACACAAAGCTACAAAATGGAAAAAAATCAAATGACATAGAAGCAACAGATGCCAATTTTAAAAATTGTAGCATGTTTATCTCTCATTCTGTGTACCAACAATATAGGAAATTCTATTTAAAAGGAAACAAGAAAAGTAATTTAGCTGAGTATGCAAACTCTCAAAGGAGAAACTTCAACAATATTCAAAGCAAATACCAGGGATAGGTTCTGCATAGGTAAGAGTGTGTCTCTGAGGTAGGCAGTTTGTATAAAGTACAAATGCTAACCTTCTGAAGTGCTGTAGTAAAGGGAGAGGTAGGATTTTCATTCTTTCTCTAGCCTTGATCTTAGGAATGTGGAATTCTTCAGTTTTTCCAGCCACTTGCCTCCTCCTCTCAGGGGGCAAGACTTTCTCCAATCACTGCCTGTCATAAATCACAATCCTGTCATAAAATTATGGCCTTAAATCACTTAATTTGTCCCAGACTCAGTTTCTCCATCTGTAAAATGGGGGATCTGAAATAGATTTCTTCTTAAAGTCCCTTCCAGTTCTAAATCTATGATTCTATATGATTCTTTGCTCTATCTCCAAATGGGTGGGTGACGAAGATAGGGACTGTGATGGTGCAAGGAGTGGAAGAATGGGGAAGGCAACTAAACAGTACTCCAAACCTCACCAGAGAGTAAATTGTTTTAAGCTTTCTTTTCGCTTTTAAAAAATATCTCATTTGGGAAGTTTATAAAATATAAAAACCAATAATATTCTTAGATGTAGAAAGTCTGCTAGATATGAAGTAAGAAGACCCTGTATTCAAATCCCAGTTTTACTGGGTCCTAGCTGTGTGACCACGGGCCAGTCATTTAACATCTCTGTGCTTCAGTTTCTTAATCCATAAAAATGGAGGAGTTGACTTGATAGCTTCTGTAATCCCTTCCAGTTTTAAATCTATGACTCTGACCCTGACATTTCTGACACCAGAACATCTCTGTTCTCTGTCCCATGTCTCTTTTGTCTTCATACTTTGCTGGCCACCACTCTTCTCTTTCCATGCACATTTGTGAAATACGCATATCTCAAGGTGCTATGAGCAGTCAGAACTATGTTCCATTCTAATTAAACAGAAATATGGACAATCTTTAAAGGAGAAATTTGAGGCAACATAACCCATCCAGAACAGGTGGAGATGGGGGAGTGGGCAGTAGTAGAAGAGGTCCAAAATACCAAAAACCAAACCTCCATCTGTATCAACTCTCAAATGGCTAGCTGGCAGCAAGGAACTTCAGCAATTGCTCAAAGCTAGCTCTGACCCCATCTCCACTCAACATCTACCCATTTGTCTATGGAATTTCTCCATTACAGTCCTCAGTGTTTCTGTTTACTACCCAACTCCTGTTCATGTTCAGATTGTCAGAGATCTCTCTTTCCTCTGACCTTTTGGATGAGAAGAAACACCCACTTTTCAGACCATAGGCTCAGGTAAGTAGGGGATTTTTCTTCTCTAAAATCCTGCTACATGTGTAAGTATACTTTCTCTTCTCCTAGCAGAATGTTAAGCTCCTGAGGAAGCTCTGTAGCTTCAGGTCCTAGAACAGGGTTCGACATACACTTGGCAGATCCTTAATAAATGCCACTTGAATTATAACAAGGTTGATTTTTCCTCTCTGAATGGCTGATGACAAGTAGAGGTTTAATTTGTACTTTTTCTCATCTGTCACATGAAAATGAGTTATCTATCATTTCATATTCCTCCTGGGGGACACAACTGATTATTTCATTAACAATTCCAGTGAGGACAATCTTCCTTCATACTCTTTGCTTTATGGGTAAAGCCTATGGAAATTCTTTTTTCTACAGTGTCTACTTTCAGTCTGGCTCTCATCCTAGTTGGCAAAACTGAATGAAGCCTCAGCATGATTGATGTTCAAGGTGTTCTGGGGCCTCATCCTGGTGGCTGTAACTATTTCTTGGACATCCAAGCTTGTTAAAAATCCTTCTTGCTAAGGCTGATTGAAGTCTGAAGTATGCTCAGCACCATGGCCAGCATTGGTTGAATATGCTACTTGAGAACAAAGGCTATGTGGAGCCTAGCAGTCTCAGCCCAATGACTTGATGGCCAATTGTTTAGAGGGTGAGGCTTATTAATAACAAGACCACATTAGAATCTGGCACTTTTATTAGGCCATGGCTAGGTGATCTGACCTGAACCTTTGGGTTGGACGGAGATATGACAGTCTCATGTCACTGATAACATCTTTGGTAGTCGAAATATGTGTTCTGTGAATTTGGGTAGGTCTCAAAGATTTCATGTGATGATCAGGACTTATAAAGGATCAGAGTTTGTTTTAAGGAAGGCCTGGAGGCATCATTGCTCAGCATTTCAAGCACATTAAAAGTATTGCCTGTGGAATGGTGTCCTCTGGAAAATCAACCTGATAGTCAGTATGTATTGGCCTTCTTTGTCAAGTGTGGCCTAGTAATGCTAGCTTAGTGCAGCATCTGTCTACTGTTCTTGTATGACTTTGTACAATTTTGGTCTGAGAGGGTCAGGTAGATCTTAGGTCAAGTGGACTGGGAAAGGTAGAGATGTAGTCTGAAGTTCAGAGCCCCATGTAGCCATGTTCCAGTGGTCCAGACCCAGTGGAGCTGTGGCCCGGTGATCCTAGTGGGTCCTTGACTTAGTAGTTGTACTACTTGGAAGGGTGGCCAAGACATTGTGGTACACCATCATTTTGGTCAGTCATTTGGTACCCATTGGAGCAATGGTTCAGTGGACAGAGCCCAGTGAATCTTCACCCTGCTGGTCTAGGTCTGTTGAAATGCATTTTCAGATGTTCAAGACCTCATAGAGATGTGGCCTGGTAGTCATGGTCCTATGCCACTGCAGCCTAGCATTAAGGACTCTTGAGTTCTAGTTGAATATTTGGGACACAGATGAATGGCGTACCAATCCAACTGTTAGAGGTGAGACCTGAGGGACCAGTCAATTGAGCGTGACTTAAGACAGATGGTGTCTATTCAGTGAAAGTGCAGCCAGCAGAAGTAAAGGTCAAGGGAGTCCTTTGCCCCATTGCTTAAACCTAGTGTATCTGTCTACACCTATGTTTCCTCCTCTGTAAAATGAGGGGGTTGGACCAGATGACCTCTAGGGTTCCTTTCAGCTCTAAATCTATGAACATATGACAGTGCCTCCTCTGAGGGGCCTGTTGGACCTCTAATCTTTTGGTCCTGGCCCACTATAACCTCAGACTGACATGCCAGGCCTGATGTCAGTTGGGTCTAGAAGGATATTTCCTGTAGATCATGTCTGGTAGGCAGGGTTTGGCACAGGATTGACTCACCCTTGGGTCTTATTGTTGTTGAAGTTTGACATTTGGGCTATGATAAATCTTGCTGCCAGAGTCTACCAGAGCTGCTGCTAGAGTTATGGTTCTATAGTCTAGGTTCCATGAAGCCTCTCCTGATTTAAATAGATTCAGTCCAATGCTTGAAGCTCCTGGTTACCAGGGACAAGGTGAACCTCAGGTCAGAAATCCAAATCTCATGGAGTAATGACTCAGTGATCCATGTCCAGGGAAGATAGAGCTTCAGCCCAAAGTATGGGCCCCCATTCAGCTTTGGCATCATGGCCAATGCCTGGGGAGAATTTGTCCTGGTAGCAGCAGTGGACAGCCTCAGGGTGGTAGCTTGGTCCTGGTGGATTGTTGGCCTGATGGTTGGGATATGATTGAGGTATGAACCATCAATTAAGGTAAAGTGAATCAAGACCTCTGTCTTCTTGTTAGCGTCTAATAAAATTGTTGCCCAGTGATTTAGGCCTGTGGAACTTTAAGGTTGCTGGCCTGGATGTCATGATGAACTCAGATGCATCCTTAGCTTTGTAATCAGAGTCCAGTGGACTCTCAGCCAGATAGCCAAGGCATGGAAAATAGACAAGTGTTCTTTTGGCCCAGTGGTCCAGACATGGTGAAGGATCAGCTGTGACTCTGGTTTTCAGGCCACTGTAATTGTCATCCAGGCCTACTGGTTGGGGTCAGTCATGGCCCAGTTGGAGCACCAGTCTAGAGGCCTAGTTATGATCTCAAAGCTGAAGCCCTGGCCTCCAGAGGGGGATGTCAGGAAGTGGCGACCCAAGTCATTAGTGGTCAGGGCATTGTAACAGTGAAGCTGTCATCCTGGCACGGTGGTCCAAGCAAACTAAGAGGGAAAATGTGGTACCCTTTCATTGGTTACCATCTCCTAACAGGAAAGTAGCTATTCCAGCCATGTTGTGGCCCTGCCTTTGGTGAAGTGTCATCTGGTGACACGGATATGTTAATGCCTCAACTGGGGCTTTGGACACCGGTCTCGGAAGCTCCTGGGACTTCTTTTAGTCTTCCTTAGGTCTCAGTTTATCCAGGTGATGGTATTGAAATTTATATTGCCAAGGTAGATTCGATATCTGTAGCTCTGGAGAACTGGCAGTCAGCCTCCTTGATATCGAGACAGGATCCACTGTAGAATAGGAATGACAGTTGGTAGCTGAGTTCTATGACTGTTGGGACCTGGAGAGTATTGTAGATCCCCTGAGGGTATAAGCAGTTAAAAGAAAATTTAGTTCTTATTATGTGCAATTTTGTTTCTAGGTCATATCGAAATAAAGAAAAAGAATCAAATGTCCAGTCTTCTAAGACCTGTATCTCAAATTTAAGGAGCTTATTTAAGGAACAAGCTCAGTCTTATTGGTTAGAAATGAGGAGGGTTTGAGGGAAAAAAAGATAAATCAATATATGGCTATAAAAACCATACAGATATGAATATGAATATGAAATGGATGTGAAACAAAACATTTTAGGCACTTGAATAAGACGTTGCTATTGTGTTGGCCTCAGAATTCTGCTTTCTCCCTTTCTAGAAACAAGCTACCTGGCCATCAAGAAACTATTCTCTCATTTTGAAGTTTAAAGTTTATAAACTCTGTCTTTCATGGTACAGACCAATAACAGGTTTAACCCTTTCCCATCCCTTGATACTCTATTGCTCCTGACCTTTATTTTCTGAGTTAGGAACCTCTTCCCAAGTTCTGTTTTTCTTCCCAATGATCCTTCAAAATGAAGAAGCTGATAATGCCTTTGCACCAAAGGTGTACAGTGGACAAGATGAGTTTTCCTAACTCCAGATCCAGAACTCTATTCACTGTGCCACTTAGCTGCCCAACTACCTTTTACTAATTTTGCATATATCGTGTATATCCATCCATCCATCATATATATGTATACATATATATATATACATATATATATAATATAACCTTTACATTTATTTAAATTTTAAAATTGGTCTCCATTTCTTCCAATGAATCCATACAATTGTCAATAGATTTTCCTTTACTCTGTGTCTGATCCTGTGACCCCCTACTAAAAATCTTGGCTCCCCATTCCCTTACAAATAAATGTCAGACTTCTTATTCTGGCTTTTATGACCATTCACTGGACTTGCCCTCTATCTTTTCACTATTCCCAGTCCAATACGTTCTGCTAAGCTACTGGTAGGAGATTCATTTTCCAGTAATTTTCCTTACTTAGAGAGCAGACCACGTCACTCCCCTACTCCATCAAATACAATGACTCCCTATTACCTCCAGGGGAAAAAAAAAAACAATCCAAAAAATTTTTCAAGCTCTTTCTAATTTGGATCCCTTCTCTCTTTCAGGCCTCCTTAGCATTATTTCTGACTCCCCCCCCCTTTTTATGATATTGGCTCTCTCTCTGTTCCTTACTCATGACATTCCATCTCCCTATGTCCCTCATATCTGGAATGCACACTCTACTCCTCTCTGCCTCATAGCGTACCTCTCTTCCTTTAAGATACAGCTCAGGGGCCATCTTCTGCAAGAAGTCTTTCATCTCCCCCAATTTCTAGTGCTCTCTATCCCAAATTACTTTGCATATATTCATGTTTATTCACTTTGTAGTATATATGTGTATACACACACACACAGATATATACAAAGTAATTCAATTTTCATTTTCACCTAATCTGTTTGCCTCAGTTTCCTCATCTGTAAACTGAAGATAATAATAGGACCTGCCTTCCAAGGTTATTGTGTGGTCAAATGAGATAATAATTATAAAGCATTTAGCACAGTGACTGGCACATAGTAAGCACTATGCTAATAAATGTTAGTGACTGTTATTACAGTAGGACCCCCTTACCAGTGGCTTTGCTTTCCACAGTTTCACTTTCCATGGTTTCAGTTATTTATGGTAGCACCAAAACTCCACCTAGGAACTTGCAGAGGTCTGTTTTTGGCAGGGGTCTTCTGCTTTCACTTTTTTTTTTTGTCAGTGGGTAGGAGAAGTAAGGAGGGAGAGAGAAAACACACACACACACACACACACACACACAGTCAGCAGGTGTTTATTTATATCCTTAATTTCAGCCATTCACAGGGGGCAGCTGGATGGCTCAGTGGATTGAGAGCCAGACCTAGAGACAGGAATTCCTAGGTTCAAATCTGGCCTCAGCCACTTCCCAGCTGTGTGACCCTGGGCAAGTCACTTAACCCCCATTGCCTAGCCCTTACCACTCTTCTGCCTAAGGGTTTTAAAAAAAAGAATTTCAGCCATTCATAATAGGTTTTGAAATGAATCCCCATGGATACAAGACCCTACTGTAGGCAGAGGTTGAGAGGCAGAGTCAGAAATAATATTACCAGGAGAAACTGGGTGGCTGAGTGGACTGAGAGCCAGGCCTAGAGATGGGAGGTCCTGGGTTCAAATATGACCTCAGACACTTCCTAGTTGTGTGACCCTGGGCAAGTCACTTGACCCCTATTGCCTAGCCCTTAACACTCTTCTACCTTGGAACGAATACATAGTATTGATTCCAAGATGGAAGGTAAGGGTTTAAAAAAAAAAGAAAAAGAAATAAGACAATGACGTTCATTCCTTTTAGTAATGTCCAATTTTTTATGACTCCATTTGGAGTTTACTTGGCAAAATTACTACAGAGTTTTGCCATTTCCTTATCCAAGCTCATTTTACAAATGTGGAAACTGAGGCAAACAGTGTTCAAAGACTTGTCCAGAGTCACACAGTTAGTGTCTGAAGCCAGATGTGAACTTGTGTCTTCCTGATTTCAGGTCTGACACTCTATCCATTGTACCACCTAGTTGCTGTAGTAGTACAAAAGAGAGTCAAAAATAAAAGTAATGGACAGTTAGACCTTTTCTGCCTCCATTTAAGAATATATATTTATAGCATCAGGCCTAGGTGATATAACTGCTAAATTAAAAAATCCTTGTAGGATTGCTGAATAAAAATGACCAAGGATGCATTGTGTGTGTATATATATGTATGTATGTATGTATATGTGGTATTGTTTCCAAGCTAACATGAATACGGTTTTATAAAATTTATCTTTTATTATAAAGATATTCTATTTTACTAATTGCATGTAATAAATTTCCCCATAAAATTTTCCAAAGTTCTGTGATCCAAATTGTCTCCATCCCTCCTTTGGGAGCTGGCAAGCAATTTGATCTGGGTTACATATGTATTATCATATAAAACATATTTACATATTGTTCATTTTTGTAAGACAAAAATCATATAAAATCAAAACCCAAATAAACTAAAGTGACAAATTGAATCCTTTGGTCTGCGTTCTGACTCCACCAGTTCGTTCTCTGGGTTTTGCTGCTGAACAGATCTCGTAGGTGGGAGCCACTGATCACCCTGTTTGACTCTTCATCCAGGTGCTAGGGATTACTTTCTTAATTTGAGAGCAGACTAATCAGGAAGGAATCTACATACTAATGACCGAGCCGTATGCTGCAAATAACTGGGCACTACTCGAAGTCAGACTAAGGAGGGTAAGTGGGGCAGTACTGACTATTTGAATTGGAAGCTATTAATTGGGGAAATAACCCGAGTCAATTTGACTGTCTTGATAAACAATTTCTCCTCATCATTGTACATTTAAATGTAGTCTCAGTGTAACTGTCCAAATTATGTACTCTACCTAATTTAATAAGCACAGTGGAGAGGTTATCATAGAGAGGGAGTGTTGCCAGTTTCCAGATCCGGTGAGACTAGGACTGCCAGATCCTACACCTTGTTAGTGAATGGTCTATAGTGCAATTTGGGGCATGGTAGCTGCCCTGTTACCTGGCATGGTCATCAGATGTTACACCCAGAAGAATGAAAGTAGAGGTCAAACCCTGGTGGCCATGTTGATCATTCAGGCCAGAAGATTGAGGGGTCCAATAAGCCTGTGATTTGGCTCTCAGTTTTGGGAGCACATCTAGACCACAGGTTAAAAACGAAACAACCACAAAACCACCCCAAAATGAACCAAAAACAACTTGAGGTATTTTGAAGGGCTTTGACTAGCACTATATCCAATAAGTTCAAAGATGATTCTGTTCTTCAGCTATCCAAGAAAAAAGAGCTAAGAGCTGCACTACTAGACAAGGTATGGGGTAAGATGGTGTGAACTTCATGTCCCCCTCAGTTAGAGCCCAGCACTCTGGTCAAAGGGGTCTAACCATGAGGGCCTTGAATCAAATGGCTTCTGAGGTGAGTCCCTTTTAGTTCTAAATCCGTAATCCTTTGACCTCCTTGAGAGTAATGAACAAATGTTACTATATGGCAGAAGGATGGGATACGACTAGAACTCCTACTCTGGAATGGAGTCTTACCAATGAGACTGGGTGGCCTTCTGGATATTTTATAGTGTCACCTAGGAATTAGGATTAGACACCAACTAAGGAACCTACTACCCATTAGTGGCTGTTTTTGCCTGTCCACAGCATTAGTTACCCTTTAGCTTTCTAGGGGAAATTGTAGGAAGCCAAAGAGAAGGAATAAGGCTGTAAAGTAATCAGGAAAATAGAAGATGTCAGGACAAATAGCACGGATTCTCATAAACTGAAGGAGCCTAGTTACAGCAATCCTAGAATCAAGCAAAAACTTCTGGAGAAGGAAAGGAGGAAAAAGAAGTTATAGGTACCATATATAGGTGATTAGCCTCATTGGATCTGGAAGCTGATGTCTACGGCCCCTCTATGATCTTTCCACTGCGGTTATTAAATTGAGCAGAGAACACAGGTGCTTCTTGTGCATAATTTAGATGGTTGCATTGAGACTGCATTTAGATGTACAATGGTGATGAGAAATTGTTTACCAAGGAAACATTTTAAAAATATTTTTGTGTAAAATCAATTTGCATCCATTTAGGTTTGTGTGTCATATAGCATGACACGTGCGAATGAGCTGGCAAATCAACAATGATTTAGGAACAAATTTGATTTAGAAATCACTTTTTCTTTTTAACTAGTTGCCAAGGGCAAATGACTTTGGGGACAGGGATGGACCTGTTACTGAGCAAGTGCGTTTGCTCACAGCATTTTATAAAAGGATTTCTGACTCTTCATTAGTTTGTTGCCAGGATAGCATGATAAGGTATTTCTCTATAAGTTTCAGTGTGGAAAATATGATAAGTACTTATCTGTTTTGATTAATATATGCTTTAGGGTACAGGGCAATAATTCAAGGGTCAAAGAGAGGGCTGGAGAAGCACTGCTAGTAACTACTATGCCTCTTTCATCTCCCTGAAATTCAGAGAAGTAATGATAGAAGACAAAAAGCTATGTAATGGTGCTGCCTCAGAGTGCATGGCTTGGAATAGAAAGTCCCTTTACAGGCTTCAGAGGTAGGAGAACGGAAAACCCAGAATTAGTTTTCCCCCCCTTTGTTTGAGTCGCTGTGAAGCAGAAGTCCTTGATAGTCGGAGTTCTGGTCTACCAGCTATTGTGTGCTCAGGATCTGTGGTAGGAGATTGGTTCCTACTTTTGTCTGTAGTAACCTGGAATGGTGTAGTAACAAGTGCTCTAGAAGCAATGAGAGCAGTAGAAGTAGGCTTACAAGAGAGAGGGGAAGCCGCTTAGTATCAGAGACTATCAGCTATCTAAAGCTATCTAAGGCCAAGTGGAGTGTGGACCCAAGGCTGGGGAGAACAGCCACCCATATTCTACTTACCTTCCCTACCTATACTCCAAGACACTGGAAACACATCACTCTCTTTTATTCCCTACCCATTGCCTCCAGTTGAGAGCATTTTAGAAATCTCGATTTTTTTTTTTAGCAGAAATGATCCATTTAATTAGTATACAGTACTGGAATTATTGATTAAATAAAAGCTAAGTTAAAAAGGTATGATACTTATTTCAGGGCATAGGAAACAGACACTAAGTTAAAACAATCACCTTAACTTTCAACCAACTGCTGTCAACCGAAATAAAGGGGCAGGCCTAATCTTTCACATGCAACTTCTTTCATTCATTGACAAGATAACAAAACTTTTTTTTGGACAAAGGTCTAATAATAAAAAGCAACACATGAAAGAAATGGCTTGATTCTTTAGTAAGCAAGTGTTCCAAACTTTTGAAGGAATGTGCTTTTACAAACAAGTTTATTTTCTATATGTAAATGGAAACACTCTAAGGATCTAGAGACCTTTTCTAGAATGAGACTCAAATTCTTCTGTTATCTAATGTGTATTAAAAACTGGCTCTGGGGGCAGCTGGGTAGCTCAGTGGATTGAGAGCCAGGCCTAGAGACGGGAGGTCCTGGGTTCAAATCTGACCTCAGACACTTCCTAGCTATGTGACCCTGGGCAAGTCACTTGACCCCCATTGCCTAGCCCTTACCACTCTTCTGCCTTGGAACCATACACAGTATTGACTCCAAGATGAAAGGTAAGGGTTTTAGAAAAATAAATAAATAATAAATAAATAAAAACTGGCTCCAACCTTATTATACATTTATATGCAAACATATTTTATGTCCCTTCCCACATCAGCCCAACCAACTGGTCTTTTTTTGTTGTGCTCACTTTTAGGTTGGATCTCCATGCCTTTGCAGTAGGTATATTCCATGCCTAGAATGCACTTCTTTTTCACTCCTCTTAAAATCCCTTGTAAGTTTAGCTCAAGTACCAATTTCTACATGAGTCCCTCCTTTCTCCTGAAATCCTCTTCATTTACCTTGTATATATTTTAATATATTCCATATATATTTCCCCTTTAATAGAATGTAAGCTCCTTAAAGGCAGGACAAACATGTTTTAGGTTTGTCATTGTATTCACAGCACACAGTATAATACCTAGCACATAGAAGACATTTAATGATTGTTGATGAATAGTTTTCCCAGGTTGCTTCAAAGGTAAGATCCATTATTTTGTAATGAGAGACTGCTATAGGTGCAGAACATCTGGGATGGCACCTCTTGACTTGATCCAGATGAACGATGATAACAGGTAAAGAAAGAGTCTTGGAGAGACTGTGGAACAGATGTAAACATTCTGTTCCTGGTTCTGGTAAGCTAACCAGGAGTTAAAGGAGAGGTTAACTTTCCTTTTTGAGAGATCTTGACTCCATTTCCCTCATAGGGTTATTCTCAACTCTTCAACCTTTGGGTCTGTTACAAAGTTCCCCTCATAGATCATCTCAGAAAAGACGTAATGATTACTAAAACAATGGAGAACCCTAGAACTGCGGCAAAGCTGGTGAGTTGTCCTAGGCGTCACAGGAGTTAATGTAGAAGCCATAACAATCCACATCCAGTTTCTGTCTGGCTTTCTTGCAAGCCTAAAGAAAAGTCAGCTGATGTCAATTAATAACCAACAATGGTTGAATCACCAGATGATTCTACATTACATCTGTGAGGCAAGCAATTTCTTCATGAGGATGGCAGGCTTGTAGTTAGTATCAACACTGTTCACCGGAGGCATATAGCCTTCAAACTCTTGGTCACACTCTTCCTCCTAAATTGCATTATGTTCTGTCCCTCCCTCCCTGCAGATGTTAATTTAGGAGTATGAATACTGATGAAATTAGTGAAAAATTATAGTAAAATTCTCTGACTCCCCTCTTCTCTCTCCCCCCCACAACCCCCTTCCATGTTGCCAAGCCTTCAAAAAAATATACTCTAACAACACATACCTTGATCACACATCTTTATTGTATAAAAGAGAACTGAACTCATTAAGGGTTGCTCTGGGCATCACTTGGGCTACTTGCCTCTCATTGATCCTAGAAAAGACTTTTACTGAGGTGTGTGCAGAGGTGGAAGGGGAAAAGGAGGGGAGGAGAATGCTGGGGAGAAGTTCCAAATCACTTCCAGTCATGGAGAGGAGTTAAAAGAGATATTTTTTCTGGGCCTCAAAGATGCTATTTCCTAACTCATTCCCTTATGAGATTTTCACCAGCTGCCAGCTTAATCTGGCTCTTGTCTGTTTTTACCTCTAGCACTGGACTTACATTTGTTCTACTTTGCCTGGTCACCATAGGTAAACGCTTGGCCACTGTTGCATTTCTAAGTCTGTTGTTCTCAATTTCTACAGAGGGTCTTCATGACTAACTTCTTCCTCACATATAACACTTCATTTCTAATCTCCCTGCCTTTGTAGTGGTTATCTCCCATGCTTGAAAAGCATTCCTCATGTCTGAATTCACAAAATCCCTTTCTTATTTCAAGTTGCAGCTTAAGTAACTCCTCCTCATACAAATCCTAGCGCTTCTCCTCATTGACCCAGTTGCTATATCCTCCCTCTCAAACTATCTTGTATTTTATTCTGCTTATAAGTATAAATTCTGAATATAAGTGTATATTTATACATACCTATGTTGCCTCCTTGCGAGTAGGGAGTGTATTTTTCATTGCATTTCTATCCTCCAGTTGTAAAGATGAGGTGGAGTAATTTAAAGTTCACACAGTGCCTAGTGCACTGCCTGGCACATAGTAGGTACTTAATTGATTCTCAGGAGTTGAGTTTGGGCTTTGATTTAACCGAATTTATTCTGGGATGGACAAGTCTATAACATTAATTTCACCAGCTTTGGCGAGCCAAGATTTAGATGATGGAAACTTTTAACTTCTGCCATCTTTGCGTTTGCTGCTCTTCTAGCCCGAGTTTGCATTTGATGAGGTGATTTTGAGTTTAGCCAGAGACCTGTGAAACATCCTGTATTAACATATTCTACCTTTACTTTGTCAATGATGTTGGGTTAAGAAACATACATATGTAAAAATTGAAACTATGGTGTTTTTCAAGTTTTAAAAGGAAGAATTCATTTTAGTTTGTCAAGTTCTGCCAGAGACAGAGGAATGCAGAAAACTGCAAGGAAGTTGTGAATCCAGGCTTCAGAGACAGGAAGTAACACTCCATAATGTAAGTGAGTTTTTAGCATATATAAAGAATAGTGCTATTAAGGACTAAGAGAGACCATTTAGGAAGATGGTTCAACAAGAATGACCTCCACAACAGAGTTTCATATTCCTCTCTATTTTCTATATCCCACTGAAACATGCTTCCACCAAGTCCCACTCTTTTGTCTCATTATATGGAGACATGAGCATGGGGCTCAGAGACTGTCTGATCTGGTAGGACCTACACTAAGCTGGAAAGATTTTAAATGGTCACCCAGAGATTTGGAGTATGTCAGAAAGAGCTCCTCTCTCTGGAGAGCTTATCAAAAAGTTCTAAGCCAAAAGACAGCTTTTTAATAAACCCAAATGGAAGGTGATAAGAACCAGCTACCATTAAAATTGGCTGAATTTGTAATGTATTGTTTGAGGAAATGTTGATATTGATATCATGGATCTTGTGAATCTTTGAAATATTGAAATACAGAATGCTGAGTTTTATGAGTGATATAGGGTAAGAAAGGATAAAAAGGATAAAAAAGGTGAATACATACTCTGGGTGTCCTTTACTGAGCCTTATTGTGAGAGGGGAAGAAAAGGCAGAAAAACATGGCTTTTCTGTCCTGTGGAGCTCCCTTCACTCTGAATATAATTTAACTTGAAGTTAAAATATTGTATGAGAGGGAGAGAGAACATAGAGTCCCTTCCCTCTGAATGCTTATGAAGGGGACTATGCTGGATTATGTCATGAGCAGACAGAATCAATGTGTCCCTCTTTAACTACATAACATATGACACAAAATCAGACTTAAATTTCAAAGGCACACAATCATTTTCAAAGAAAAAGATGTTAATTTAATTTTGTCTTTGCTTTTGAAATTTCTCAAGCAGAGATTTGAAATTCTTTACATGTTCCCTTGACTTTTCATTTTCTTTACTTTCTCTCCTTATGGGCATCTCTTTTGTGAGTTGCTCTTGATTGTTAGATGTTTTAATTTCCAAAGTGTAATCATTTTTTGAATAATCAAGCAACTCAGCCTTTGCAGGCACATGGGACTCATTGAGGGCTGTTTGTGAGGGTGATGGAAAGTTTGATAATTGACTATGTAATTGACATTGATTTTGGGGCTCTTGGAAAAACTGATTGAATAAAGAAATGGGTATATGGGGCACTCTCAGGACAAATTTCAAGCCCATATCCTCTTTAGAACCTGGCAGAGGTATTGGCATGACTAACATTTCTGCTTCAAAAAGATGGTTCATTTCCTTGTCATGGTGACAGCCATTTGGGACCCAGGAGACACATTGTAAGCAGACTGCATAGCTGGTTGACATGCATTTACCAGGCCTCTGTTGGGTATTTTCCTTCATCCGCCGAAAGAGAATCTGCTTACATATATCATTTTTAATTTTCTCCTCAGGGATGGAATTAACAATGGCTTGTACTGTTCTTGCAGAGATATTGTCACTGCCCTCAACGGTGTATGGTTTGATGTGCTTCAAATGCCATGGGATTTCTCTTTTCTGTATAGTCTGATTTTGGAGCCCAAGTGGAGTTTTATTTTTGTAGTCAGAGTTAGGAGGGGATAAAGGAATGGTCTTTTCTTCAGGCATGATTGAAACTCTAACTTGATCATCCTGATCTGTTGGAAATGTGCTCTGGTTGTTGTTGGCATCTGATCCAATTTCAACCTGATTGCTCTGACCAAGTGAAGCTGTACTTTGGTACTCTGGTCTCATTGACTTTTTTGCCCCATGGTATAAGTAATTTTGAGGCAAGGCTTGCTCACTGGGCTCTACTATTGCCTCTAAATTGAGGTATGTACTTGGTATAGCTTCAGTGAGGTGGTAAGAGTCAGGTGGAGTTATGACCTGGTATTGCATGCCCTCTGAAGGAACTGCACCATCATCTTGACACAGTGGAGTTATGAACTGGTGGTCTAAGTCCAGTGAAGGTGTCTCATTGCCTTCCTGCCATGGTAGAGTTATGACCTGGCAATCTAAGCCCAGTGAAGGTGTCTCACTGTCATCCTGCCATGGTAGAGTTATGACCTGGTGGTCTAAGCTCAGTGAAGGTGTCTCATTGTCATCCTGCCATGGTAAAGTTATGACCTGGCAGTCTAAGCCCAGTGATGGTGTCTCACTGTCATCCTGCCATGGTAGAGTTATGACTTGGTGGTCTAAGCTCAGTGAAGGTCTTTCAACGTCATCTTGCCATGGTGTATTTATGGTCTGGTGGTCTGTGCCCAAGGAATGTGTCTCACTGTTATCCTGCCATGGTGGTCTTATGACCTGTTGGTCCATGACTAGTGAAAGTGACTCTCTGTCATCCTGCCATGGTTGAATTATGATCTGGTCATCTATGCCCAGTGAAGGTGTCTCACCTTCATCCTGCCAGGGTAGAATTATGACCTGGTGGTCTATGCCCAGTGAAGATGTTTCCTCCCATGGTAGAGTTAGGATCTGGTGATTTATGTCTAGAAAGGGTATCTCACCTTCATCCTGTTTTGGTGGTGTTATGATCTGGTGCTCTATGTCCAGTGAAGGTGTTTCACTGTCATCCTGCCGTGGTGGAGTTATGACCTGGTGATCTATGCCCAGAGAAGGTATCTCACCTTCATCCTGCCATGGCGGATTTATTATGAGATGGTCTATGCCCAGTGAAGACATCTTACTATTATCCTGCCATAATGTAGTTATGACCTGGTGGTCTGTGCCAAGTGAAGGAGCTGCATCATCATCCTGACATGGTGGAGTTATAACTTGGCATTCTTTGCCCAATGAAGGTGTCTCAGTGTCATCCTGCCATGGTGGAGTTATGACTTGGTGGTCTATGCCCAGTGAAAGCGTCTCACTATCATCCTGACATGGTGAGGTTATACCTTGTAAAGGTATCTCAGTGTCTTCCTGCCATGGTGGAGTTTTGACCTGGCAGTCTATGCCTGGTGAATATTTCCCCCCATCATCCTCCCATGGTGGAGTTATGATTTGGCCATCCATGACCAATGAAGGTGTTTTAGCTTCATCCTGCCATGGCGTTTCACTGTCATCCTGCTTCAGTGGAGTTATGACCAGGTTGTCTATGTTCAGTGAAGGTGTCTCGCTGTCATCTTGCCTTGGTGTCGTTATGACCAGGCTGTCTATGTTCAGCGAAAGTGCCTCACTATCATCTTTTGCTGGTGGAGTTATGAACAGGTTGTCTATGTTCAGTGAAGGTGCCTCACTGTCATCTTGCATTGGTGGGGTTATGACCAGGTTGTCTATGTTTAGGAAAGGTGCCTCACTGTCATCTTTCGCTGGTGGAGTTATGACCAGGCTGTCTTTATTCAGTGAAGGTGCCTCACTGTCATCTTTCCCTGGTAGAGTTGTGACCATGTTGTCTATGTTCAGTGAAGGTGCCTCACTGTCATCTTGCATTGGTGGAGTTATGACCATGTTGTCTATGTTCAGTGAAGGTGCCTCACTGTCATCTTTCCCTGGTGGAGTTATGACCAGGTTGTCTATGTTCAGTGAAGGTGCCTCACTGTCATCTTGCATTGGTGGAGTTATGACCAGGTTATCTATGTTCAGTGAAGGTGCCTCACTGTCATCTTTCCTTGGTGGAGTTGTGACCAAGTTGTCTATGTTCAGTGAAGGTGCCTCACTGTCATCTTGCATTGGTGGAGTTATGACCAGGTTGTCTATGTTCAGTGAAGGTGCCTCACTGTCATCTTTCCCTGGTGGAGTTATGACTAGGTTGTCTATGTTCAGTGAAGGTGCCTCACTGTCATCTTGCATTGGTGGAGTTATGACCAGGCTGTCTATATTCCATGAAGGTACCTCACTGTCATCTTTCCCTGGTGGAGTTATGACCAAGCTGTCTATGTTCAGTGAAGGTGCCTTGCTGTCATCTTTCCCTGGTGGAGTTATGACCTCTTGGTCTATGCCTGGTGAAGTTGTCTCTCTATTATCTTGTGATGGTGGAGTTATGACCTGGTGGTCTGGTTCCTGTGGCGTTATTTTCCAGAAGTCTACTTCTGTTTGATGTGAGACTTGTTCACTTGTATTAGGCCTAGCCTCCCTTGGGTGATCTTCAGTGGTTTGAGGGGGAACCATCTCATAATCTGGGCATAACTGAGGCACTGCTTGATTTTTTGTGTCATGTGGTTGAGTGGCCTTCTTAGACTGTGATTCAGGCTCAGTTGTGTGGTCATGACTGAGTGGAGGTATGGCCTTGGTTTTATCACTCAGTAGAAGTATCATCTCATAAGAGTCTGGTACAATTTGAGTTTGGTAGTGACTAGGACCACCCAATTCAAGATCATTCTGGAGTATTGGGACAAGTGTTTCTTTCTTTTGAAGATCAAAAATATTTAGATATTGTACATAGTCATCAGGGCTTAGAGTTACTACATTTTGGCAGTCTGGGCTCTGTATAACCTGTGCCTGTTGGTTAGGGTAGAGTGAAGAGGAGACCTGGTTATCGGAGCATATCGAAGTCTCAACTTTCTGGCCAAGGTCAATGGGGCCTCTGAACTTAGACTCTAGTGCCAGTGAATCCTTATCCAAAAGTCCAGAATAAAGTAGGTATTCAGTCTGGCTGATGGGAGGAGACAGCGTTTTTACGTCCTGTGTCTTGGAACCAGGTGCTGCTTCAGGCCCATCACTCAAGACCACTGAGGTGGAAGTTCTATGTTCAGAGCCCATGGGAATTGCAGTCTGAGGACTTAGATCTGGTGCAACCTTGCTAAAATGATCAACTCCTAGAGGAGGAATCGTAACTTTGTGCTTAGAATGTAATGGTAGCCCAGTAGTGTCTTCGGCCTTGTAATCAGAGCCTGGTGAAGCCTCAGCTATATGTTCAGCAAATGGGAAGGACCCAGAGGTTCTCCATGCACCCAGAGATAGGTAAGAATCAGAGACTGATTTGGTACTTGGTGTGAAACCTCTTAATTGTCTCATAATTACCCTGGCCTGGTGGTTGGGATCTGATGATGTAATATTTGCAACCATCACATTGAACGGAGGCCAGGGGAAATCTGTGCTTGTGCCCCTGTTGACATATTTGGGCAAGGATGAAGGTAAAGTGCAGGGTCCAGATTGCTGGTTGCCTTTTAGAAAAGGCAGAGCTGTTTCCTCGAGGGCATGCTTTGTAACTTGGTTCATATAATCAATGTCTGGTGCTTCTTCTAAAGAATGGTGGTGGTCAGAATGGGGTGATTGTAGAATTAGACATTTGGGCCAGAGGTTGGTTCCTTCTCTGCTCACCATAACAGTTAAAACTCTGATATTGTTCTTAAGGTTCTGAGGTGTTTCAGCTGAGTGACTCAAACTTGCTGGGACAGGTCTGTCATTGACCTGAGAGTCAGGGCATGTGGAAGGGTCACCCATAGTCTTGCTCTTACAGTTAATCAATGGTATTGCCTCATCCTGGTGGTTGGATATTGGCGGCGTTGGGGGCTTCTGTCTGTGTTGTGGGAGTTCCTCATCCTTGTGGTCAGGGAGCTGGAGATAGGATGGCTTCTGTTTGAGTTGTGGGAGTTCTTCAGACCTGTTCTCGCAGAGTGGGAGAGGTGATGGCTGTTGTTTGGGGTGTGTTGGCTCCTTCTTTTGACTGTTCCAGCTTGTTGAGATCTTGGGAAAGCGCTCAAAAACTAGAGGAGTCTCTACTTTGTGTTTTGAGCTAAATGGAGGCTTAACAAGTTTAGAAGTTGTTCTCAGAGATGCATTTGCCCTTCCTCTGAATTCAGGGTTAGTCAAAGAGAAGACAGAGGAGTTAATATGGTGTTGGGATGAAGATGCATTAGTTATCCCCTGGTATTTCAAATATGGCAATGACTTAGAATTTTTGGTCAGATGATTAAGACAAGGCAAAGTAGGAACAGCCCTGGCATAAGGATAAAGTGGCAATTGGGTGGAGCTGGGCTGCTCTTTAAGACTGGTTCTGCTTTCATTTCTGGGAAGGAACTCTCTTTCCCACAATGGTGCTATTCGATGAGGTGGGCATGGCAATAGCACTGACTTGCTGTGGTGACAGAGGTCTTTTGGAGGGACCTGAACTAAAGATGCTAAAGAAAATGAAAAACCACATGAGTGGAAAGGATAAGGAAATAACTATGCCCAGAGAAAATAAATGGGAGTAGAGCAGCTAGGTGTCTCAGTAGAATAAGAAGCCAAGTTTGGAGTTGGGAAGACCTGGGTTCAAAACTGACCGCAGACACTTCCTAGCTGTGTGACCTTGGAAAAGTCACTTAACCAAAAGTCTTATTATTCTTCTGTCTTTGAACCAATACTTAGTATTAATTCCAAACAGAAAGTAAACGTTAAAAAAATGGGAAGGCTGATTATGCTAAGAATATGTTATTATCATTTGTCTCTTTATGGAGGAAGAAAAGAAGAATAGAGAAAATGACTTGACTAATGCATGCATACAATTAATATAAATACTGGACCTAAGACTTGTACTTAAGAAACCAAGACAAAAGGTAATTAAGTGCCCAAGGGAACCACAAAATGTAAGAAGTGGCAAGATATTTTTTTGAGATTTCCAGACCCCAGGTTTTTATAGTGGGTTAGGTTGGTTCCAAGGATGCCAGGGCAGTTCTCATTCATGTGATCTTATGTGACATAACACTGTCAATCTCAGAAGGAAATAAATAGCTCACAAGGAAAGTTGTGATAGAGGCTTCATTTGAAAAGCCAAAAAGCAATATTCTTACCTTTTGGAAATAACCTGTGTCTTCTCCCCATTTGTCCACTGAAGGATTTCCTTGTGAAAATAATAATGTTAGTAAAGAAGTACAAAGTGCTCTCGGTTTTAGTGATCCCTGAAAAAGGCTACTAGTCAAATAATTGTCTTTTATAGATTATCCTACTCTGGGTGAGGAATAATTTATTAAACTTACTTCCCATCATCTCCATTAAAAGTCATTACTAATTAATATATTCAGAGTTGTTATATCTTCTCATTTTAGGACTAGCCTCAGCACATTTTAAAAACACTTAATGCTAGTCATTGCCCTCCAGAGGTGTCTCTCCACTCACCATCTTTCTTCCCCCTCATCCCAAAATAGAGTTTTACACCTTTAACTAAAACAACTTTAAGTAGAAAGAAGTGAAAAATTCATCTATATGGAAATCTGATCAGCTGAGAGAAAAAGACACCTGCTTCTCAGGACATTTCATTTATTTTTTTAAGTTCTATTTTTTCAAATTTTCAGTTCTAAACTTTTTCTCTTCACCCTCCCATCCCTTTGACCATTGAGAAGGCAAGAAAAATTTAAAAAACCATTACAAATATGTGTAGACATTCAAAACAAATTTCCATATTAGCCATGTTCTAAGAGGAAAGAAGAGCAATAAAAATGAAAGAAATAGAAGAAAGTATTTTGCGATCTGCACTGAGTCAGCTCATTATTTTTCTTTTTGGAGCTGGATAGCATGTTTCATTACAAGTCTTGGAATTATGGCTATCCATTGCGTTGCTAAGAATTTCTGAGTTGATAATTTTTTCAATGTTACTGTTACTATATAAATTGTTCTTCTGGTTCTGCTAACTTCACTTTGTATCATCAGTTCACATAAATCTTCCTACGTCTAACACTATCCTCCTTCATAATTTTTTATAGAATAATACTATTCCATCACATTCATATATCCTAACTTGATCAGTTATTCCCTAATTCAGGAGCATTCTTTCAGCTTCCAATTCTTTGCTACCACAAAAAGAGCTTCTATAAATATTTTTGTACACATTGGCCCCTTTCCTCTTTTATCACTTGGGGGATAAAGACCTAGTAGCAGTATTGCTTGATCACAGGATATGTCGAGTTTGCTAGGGTTTTGTTTTTTTTTAAACATAGCTCTAAATGTTTTCCAGAATGGCTAGTTCACAGCTTTACCAACACTGCATCAGTAAACCTATTTTCCCATGCCCCTGGCAACATTTGTCATTTTCCTTTTCTATTATCTTAGCCAATCTAATGGACATAAGGTGGTTTATTCCTCAGTATTGTTTTGATTTGCATTTCTCTATTATTTAGCACATTTTAAAATGACTATTGATAGCTTAGATTTCTTCTGAAAACTGCCTGTTCATACTCCTTTATTTATCAATTCAGAAATGGCTCTTATTCTTATAAATTTGGTTTAGCTCCCTAAATATTTGAGAAATAATCAGATTATCAAAAAATTTATTGGAATAGCTTACTACAAAGATTCCCCCATTTCCCCTGTTTCCCACTTTTCTTCTAATTTTAGCTGTTTGCTTTTGTATGTTCAAATTTTTTTCTTTTTTAAATAATTAGTATTATTCATTTCACATCCTGTGAATCTCTCCATTCTCCTTTCGTCTATCCATAGATTTGATAGGTAAATATAGCATCCTTAAAGTCTAAATCATGTACCTATTTTGAGTTTATCTCGGTATATGGTATAAGATGTTGATTTCTGTCTAGTTTCTTCCATATGCTCAGGATTTAGCAGACTTAGCAGAAATTGAAATCTGAAACTGAAAGAATGAAGACCTAAGGGTAGAATTTCAAATACCACCCAGGGATTTTTCATGACATTTTCATAGACAAGCACATCTCTTCCCAGTCTCCAGGTTTCACAAATTGCTCAAGAACAGCTCTAACAATGATTTTGGCCAAACATTTCAACATTTTCAGACACATTGCTACTCCAAAAAAAAATGTTCTTTTTCATGCTTTTTCATTCAAAGTCAATTAACTGAATTTTGAGAGTGTGGAGAATTGTCCTCAAACGGAAGCATCATAATAGGAAAGCTAAGAATCACTGGCTTCAGAGTTCTTTCCTCAACTCCCTTTTCTCTGGCAGTCACCCTGGTGACCTATCCCAAAATTGCCTTTTACCAGATAGAAAAGGAAATAAGAAGGCCTGGAAGTAGGCAATTTTAAATATCCTAGATCAGGGCACTGGACAAGTTCAATCCCCAGTGATCTTGGAAATTCAAGAGTTTTTCTAAGTGATAGAGACTAAAAGAAGGCAAAATAAGCATGGGAATTGTAAATTTGTGCCTTTGGAGAAACAAGGATCCTCTTGAGAGGATTGTATGTCCTGAAGTAGAGAGAAAACTAATTGTGCTTTTCTAGACACTCAGAGCAGGACTGAGCTCGGTCGTCCCAGCCCAGGCAGGAAAACTGAGATCAGAGAATACCAGTTGTCCTTTGCTACCTGGAATCACTTGGTATAAGGGAGACAATGTGATGAATACTTTTGCCCTAGATGGGTTTTCCTGGTAAACAGAACACCATTATAAGTCTTGATTTGGAGTTGAATGAAATATGAAATTTCCTATTTGTGTTTATTGATTGGTCTTTATGTCCTTTCTGTACAAGACTCAGTATTAGGATCATAGAGTTAGAGATGAAAAGGATCTTATATATATCATATAGTGCAGACTCCTTCCCATCACACCTCCACTGTTTGGTAGATCACAAGGGGCAATGACTTGCCCAGGTTTGCACATATAGGGAATGGGTACAGTAGAGATTCTAAACCATGCCCTTTGACAGAATGCTTTTTCCTCTATGCCACTTGAAAAAGCATAAGGTATAAATTCTTGTTCCTCTTGAAATCATACCTATCTATAGCAAACACTAGGAGAAGAAGAGGTATACCTTAAAAAAAAAAAAAAAACCTTACCTTCTCTCATAGAATCAATACTGTGTATTGGTTCCAAGGCAGAAGAATGGTAAGGGCTTGGCAATGGAGGTTAAGTGACTTGCCCAGGGTCACACAGCTAGGAAGAGCTTTATATCTTTTAAACTATTTTACGTAACCCCCTAGTTCAGTGTCTTGGCCATTGAAGATATAGCTGCTGCTATTGAAAACCAGAGTCCTTTTTACTCTTGAGAACAAACTGGAATTCTGTTTGTTACTCTCTCTGTACTGACCTCCATTTACCCTTGAGCCTGGCCCAGCTTCTTCCTTCTAAGAGCTGGCAACTGAGCCACTCACCAGTGAGAAGAGCAGTAGATGGACCTGTCCAAAGACAGTTTGTGGTCTTGGTGGCTACAAAGTCACCCAGCAGGGAAAGGTTGAGAGAACCATTCCCCAGTAACGGAGTAGAAACAGTTCAAAAAAATTGCACCCTTTACTGAGAGGACTATGTCCCGGGATGCAAAGAAAAGTAGTTGTGCTTCCTCAGAAGCACAGATTTAGATTGAATCAGTCCCCCCTCAAAGAGGGGATATGAGATAGCATTGACATCACAAAGCCCCAGTTGTCTTTTTTTTTCATCTAGAGTCAACTTGCTCCACCCCTCATCTCTTGGGACCAGCCATCAGGATGGGTGGCCAGGGGCAAGAGATTTAGAAAGCGTTGTTTGTCCTTCCTGTAGGCTGAGGTCCTTTGCACTGAACACAAGCAGCCCAGTCTTGAAGGTGTATCAAACATTGAATTTCATGTTGATTTTCGCCAATTAAACACCATTACCCACTCCAAGCTCCATTGTAGCTGTCCACCGTCCTGGTCATTCTACTGAGGACCAGTAATTTTTGGCAAGCACAAAATTCTATTCTCAGTGAACTTTATTCGTGAGAAACTAGTGTTGTGACTAGATAAGATGAATTTTACAGACATCAAACCAGTTTTTAGTGCAGTGATTGGGAGGGAGCCTTTAAAGGGGATGATGGTAGAAGATGAGGTGGTATGAATCTGCCCTATCCAGTGTGACTTTTGTAAAAATGTTTTTGAATTTTTTGAAAATGATGAAATTTTTAATAGAGTTTTTGTAGAGAAATAAAGTTTTAAAATAGAATACTACTAATAAAGGTTACTCTCTCCGTTATCATCCTCATCATTATTTCTTCTTTCTCAAGAAAATACAATGACAGATCCCTACTTTTAACTTTACACACTTAATTCCTTCATTTATTTTTGGGGTCCACTCCTGACTCTCTGGACCTTCTCAAGCTACATGCTACAGTAGCCTCTTTATCAACGAATTTCATTCTGCCCTTGGACTTCTCATGCTGGAAATATATACCATCCTGTAGTTCCTTCGGCTGATTAGTCCTGTGGAAACCTCCATTTTAAGGAAAGTACTCAGGCCAACCATGTCAGTTTTTCCCTGGGCTCATCCCAGATCCTCCAGACTTCTCCATCATGCCTCTTTCCCCCTAACAATGCTCCGCCCCGCCCCCCCAGCCCTGTCCCACTTTCTCAGATTCTATTTGTGTGTTGTCTTCTACTAGCAAGATGTAAATTCTTTGAAGATAGTGGACTTTCTTCTCATAAAAATCAGTTAATTGGCATTTATTAGGCATCTATTATGTACCAGACACTTTATAAAGTAAGCACTGGGCATTACAAAGAAAGGCCCAGGGGAAAGCTAGGTAGCTCAGTGGATTGGGAGTCAGGCCCAGAGATGGGAGGTCCTGGGTTCAAATTTGACCTCAGACACTTCCTAGCTGTGTGACCCAGGGCAAGTCACTTAACCCCCATTGCCTAGCCCTTACCATTCTTTTGCCTTGGAGCCAATGCACAGTATTGGTTTCAAGAGGGAAGGGAAGGGTTTTTAAAAACAAACAAACAAACAAACAGACAAAACAAAACAAAACAAAGAAAGGCCCCAAACAGTCCCTGTCCTTAAGGAGCTGGATGATTTTTCATTCATATTCCAAGTGCTTAGCACTGTGCCTGGAACATAGCAAGTGCTTATTAATTCCTTGTGACTTGATTTGACTTTGGGACAAATGTTAGTATAAATAATACAAGATTTATATCATTTCATATTGATTTACTGCCTCACACTGCCTCGATCAGATATGACACACAGCTAATCTTTTTATTTTTTAAACCCTTACCTTCTGTCTTAGAATTGATACTGAGTATTGATTCCAAGGCAGAATTCTTAGCACAGCAGGATTTCTTGGAAGCCTGATACTGTTTTCTTCTTGGTCATAAGCACTTTGGACATAGAGACTTTTGTGAACCACTGAGAATGGTGATAGCTGTACATGGTACATTTTAGATTATAGAAGACTCACAGATGGCTCAGTGGATAGAGAAGCCAGGCCTAGAGATGGGAGTCCTGGCTTCAAATTTGACCTCAGACACTTCCTGGCTGTGTGATCCTGGCAAGTCACTTAATCCCAGTTGCCCTGCCCTTACTGCTCTCCTGCCTTGAAAGAAGGTAAAGATTTTTTTTTAAAGAAACAAAACCTGTCAGAACCCTCAAACTGGAAATATATGTTACTGTCATTATTACTAGTATGGTGACCATAAATATATGGGTTTGAGTTCACCTATGGCCTTGAGTTCATAGGATGACAGATATAACATGGACTGCTAAGGTCAAGGCTTGGCAGCAGTTCCAAGAAGAGAACTAAATTGCCTTCTAAATGTGATCTAGGAACTCAGTCTCTTTACTTCTGCTGGTTTTCAGGCTGTGTGACCTACCAGTAATGATCCTGAGATGGACAGCTGCTGTTTAGAGATGACTAAGATATCTGAATGTTTAAAAGATTTCTTTTAAGGAATGCTGATCCTACACCAAGTCTGTACCTGAAATCAGTTTCCATGTATTTTCCTTGTCCCTCTTAGATAATGAAAATGACTTTTCAAAAAGAAAAGTCTCCAGTAAGGCTACCTAGAGGATGGAGGTGAAGAGTAGAACTCTGTAGATGGAGGTGAAAAGACTGGGAGATAAAGAAAAAAAGAAAAGAGAGGGATGAAGATGATGATGGAGTTCTTGAGAGGGTGGGATTTTTTTATTGGCTGTTTCATTTTTGCTCTCTTTCAAATTCATGACATCCAAAGACAACATGTGGGCTCAAAGTCCTAAGAAAAAGGAAAATGGCATATCCTTTATTGAATTTGTTTCGTTCTTTTTTTACCTCAAACATGTCACTAAGCTCCAGAGAACAGCCCATCAATTTCCTTTCATATAATTCTGACCTAGACATAAATATTCTTCCCTCAAGAAGGAAAGGAACAGAGGCTAAAACTTTTCAGCTTAAAAAAATACTGAGTTCTTGTGAAGAAAAGGCCAGTAGAAAGCTGACGTGTTCCATAAGGCAGGCAAGTCAGAAGCATTTATTAAGAGTTTAAGAGCACAAGGCATTGTGCTCAGCAAGATGGGTATTTTCTAGATATACCCTGGAAGACAGAGAAGTCCCTTCTAGTGCTTCCCTTAGCACCCTATAAAACTGATGGTTCCCAGGTTTAAAAGTGGAAATTTGGATTCTGTTTCCTTAAAAAAAACCCAACTGGTCTATACATTTATTCATGTACAAAATAATTACACCACGCTTACTCATTAAGTGAGCAAGGCACTGGACTAGGTGCTTTGATCAATGAGATCATGAAAAAGAGGTAGTTCCTGTCTTTACAGAGAATGATGTAGAAATAGATAGGACTTTAAAAGGGAAAGGATCACGTTTTCCATGTTGGTCAGGAGGGACTGTGATGTATAGGCTTTCCTCAGAGATGTTGCGAGTTCAGTTCCAGACTTTCACAAGAAAGCACTTAGGGCAGTAAAAGTGAGTCATAAATAATTTTGGCTTCTCAGTACATATTAATAATGTTCTATTTATACTATACTGTTGTCTATTAAGTTTACAATAGTATTATATCTAAAAACAATGAATGTATCTTAATTAAAATATAATTTATTGCTAAAAAAGTCCAACCATCATCTGAACCTTCAGCAAGTCCTACTCTTTTTGCTGGTGAAGGGTCTCTTGCTTTAGAGTTGAGAACTGCTGACTGATTTGGGTGGTGGTTGCTGAAGGCTGGGATGGCTGTGGCAATTTCTTAAAATAAGTCTACAATGCAATTTGCTTTATCTATTGACTCTTCTCCTTTCATTTGAACACTCAGAGCCATTTACTGGCCTAATTTCAATAGCATTGTGTCTCAGGGAATAGGGCGGCCTGAGGAAAGGGAGAAAGATGGGGAGCAGTCAGAATACACAATTTACTGATTTATTCATTTTGCCATTTTCATCGTTCCCCAAAACAATTACAATAGTAACATTAAAGATCACTGATTAGAGATCACCATAATAAATATAATAATAATGAAAAAGTTTGGAATATTTTGAGAATTACTCAAATGTGACACAGAAACACAATGAGAGCATTTGCTGTTGGAAAAATGGCACCAAATGGATTTGCTTGATACAGGGTTACCACAAATCTTCAGTTTGTAAAATAAAAAACTTCAGTAAAACAAGGTATGTATATGTTGGGATAAACACTGTCAAAGGACCTAGGTTGTAACCTAGG
Source organism: Monodelphis domestica (assembly GCF_027887165.1). NCBI lineage: Eukaryota > Metazoa > Chordata > Mammalia > Didelphimorphia > Didelphidae > Monodelphis > Monodelphis domestica. Next base: position 57,671,671 of record NC_077230.1, read on the forward strand.
TTTAGTTTCACTTTTCCCTCTCTATAAAATGATCTAAAGTGGGAAAGAACCTGAACTAGGTGATTTCTAAGATCCCATCCAGCTTTCAATCTATGAAGGAACCTAAGCAATAACTAATTGGTAAAAACAAAAGGGAAATTATATTATTAAAAAAATCCTTACTTTCCATCTTAGAATCAATACTGTTTAATGATTCTAAGGCAGAAGAAAGGTAAGTTCTAGGCAATGGGAGCTGAGTGACTTGCCCAGGGTCAAACAGCTAGGCAGTGTCTGAGGCCAGATTGAACCCAGGATGCCCTGTCGCTAGGCCTGGCTCTCAATATACTGGGGACCTAGCTGTCCCCAAAATTTCTATTTCTATTTCTATTTCCCCAATATTTCTACAGCAGGAATCTCATGTGTTCTGTTTACTAGAGAAACCAATAAGACAAAAATAGTCATCACATTAAGTCTCCCTTACACCAAATAATGCCAGGTAACAAAGGACAACTGGTGCTCTGTGATGTCAGGGAGACTTCAGATCCTCTGCTTGGGCTCAAGTCCAGCCATTGGTGTTTGGGGAAGCAGATCTAGTTTTCTCTGTTGCTTGGGAAATATATAATTCTTTCAGGAAGATCTTTACTTCTCCAAAGAGACAAAGTTGTTTCTCCTAGGGTGGTTGGGGGAAGGATTTATACTCATAATCTCCACTGTTTAGGAAAACTCTTGAGCTTCTAAGGTCATTGGGGATTGGAATTGCTCAGTGTCCTGGTCTTTGGATATTTGATATAGCCTGGTTTCTATCCTTCTAGTAGTTCTAACTGGTAAGATACAACTTTGGGATGGGACGAGTTGGCCTGTGTAGGTCACCAGGATGAATCCCTAAGAAAAAAAGGTTTAAGAAGAGAGATATAAGTGTATGAAACTAAGGATTCTCATCTTTTCTTTTATAATGCTCATTATGTTTCTAATTTTCCAAGACTGATATAAAATTCTCCACACTCCCAAAATAAGATTTTACTGACCTTAACACAACAGAATCAGAAAACATTTTTATAGCAGCAATGTGTCTTAAACTATGAGAATTATTTTACCAAAATTAGAGCTATTTTGAGGAGACCATTTTGTCTAAGAAAGTGTCATTAAAAAATCACTGGGTGATACTGAAATCGAAAACCCTTATAGTTTCGTGCTTTTAGCTATGATTTTAATTTCTGCTAAAAGGTCCTGAGGAATATATGTCTTATTTTTTTGACTAATCATACTTCAGGTAAATGGGTGTTTTTCAAGAACCTTTGTTTAGAAAAGTTTTTAATAAAAGTTTAAGGATCACATTTTGAAGTTGAGGAAAAAGGTAAGTGGGGAATAGAGGAATGCAAGGAGACTCAGAGGCCAATGATTAAGTAGGAGGTAAGTTAAGAAATTTTTCTGGGCCAGGTCTTTAAAGATACATAGTCATTTGACTAGTATTCTTTTTAAGGGGTCTCTAGAACCTAGAATACTTTGTACTTCTTCACTAATATTATTTTCTCAAGGGATTCCTTCAGTGGACCAATTGGGAAAAGACAGGTTATTTTTAAAAGGTAAGAACTTTGTTTTTCAAATAAGTTTACATTTGTGAGCCATTGTCTGTGGTAATCATCTACATGATCATGACCACCCCTGTCATTTTCAGCCTGGAACAGTCAAAGGAATTAACTGGCCTGGAAATCTGAAATGCTGTCTTCTAGTTCTCCATATATCACTTTCCAGTCATTGAGGGGCAAATTGATTTGGGCAAGTCAGTTTGATGTTCTTCCCTTAGTTTCCCACATTTGATTCTTGGCTTCTCCATTTTTACTAGTTATATAATCCTTTCCAAGTACAAATCAACATCTGGAATCTATTTTTCTCATCAAGTGGGAGTGATCTTGTCTGTCTTCCATGTGTTGGCTTTTCCATGGACCATTCACACATGGGAACTTTCATAAATGAAACCTTCAAGGTTCCACATAAATGAAAGGTGTGATTGCAGTTTGAATCATGGCCACCTCTTCCCCTACTTAGACATCATAAGATTATAGTAAATTTAGTACCAAAAAAGAACTTCAAAGTTCAATCCCCTCATCATGTGGTTTAGGAAACTGTAGCTTACATAGGTTAAGTGATTTTCCCAGGACCATAAAAGTTATAGGTGTCAGAAGCAAGATTTGAACCCAGGTAGTCCATCTCCCAAGTCTTTTACTATATCCAATTTTCTAGGAAGCCTCTTGGGAGCTGTACATACCTTAGCATGATTGCCTTTCTCATTTATTTTCTGTGTATAGTATATTTCCTTACCCTCATTCAAATTTTTTTCCTTTTTCTTTAGCATCATTTCAAAAGCCTTCTCCCAAAGTCTTCTGTTACCAGAGAAATTCAGTGCAGTTTTCATGTCCACCTCATTGGATAGTTCCACCTTGGGAACTGAACCAGCTTCCCAGAATTAAAGGGAAGTTCGGTGTCAATGATCAGTCCAACTAATACACTGCTGGTGGAGTTGTGAATTAATCCAAGCATTCCCAAGGGCAATTTGGAATTATGCACAAAGGGCTTTAAAAGAATGCTTGCCTTTTGATCCAGTCATATCACTATTGGGTTTGTACCCCAAAGAGATAATAAGGAAAAAGACTTGTACAAAATTATTTATAGCCACACTCTTTGTGGTGGCAAAAAAAATGGAAAATGAGGGGTGTCCATTGATTGGGGAAAGGGTTGAACTAATTGTGGTATAGGTTGGTGATGGAATACTATTGTGCTGAAAGAAATGATGAAATGGAGGAATTCCATGTTAACTGGGAGAATCTCCAAGAATTGATGCAGAGCAAAAGGAGCAGAACCAGGAGAACATTGTACACAGAGACTGATACACTGTGGTAAAATAGAATGTAACAGATTTCTCTATTAGCAGCAATGATCCAGGACAATTCTGAGAGACTTATGAGAAAAAACTCTATCCACATCTAGAGAAAGAACTGTGGGAGTAGAAATTCAGAAGAAAAACATATGCTCGATCACGTGGTTTGATGGGATATGATTGGGTTTTGGTGTTAAAAGATCACCCTATTACAAATATGAATAACATGAAAATAGGTTTTGACCAATGAAATGTTGTCCAGTGGAATTGCTTGTCAGCTCCAGGATGAGGGAGGAAAGAGGGAAGGGAAAGAACATGAATTGTGTAACCATGGAAAAATATCCTAAATAAATAAATAAATTCAATGATTGGTCCAGCACTGCCCAGTTACTACTTATTTTCTCTCACAAGACTGCATCTGGGCCTACACCCTTATAAGCATCAAGTCACAAATATTGGGTCATAGCCTTACATGTGTTAAGACTGAATTAAACTCTGGTCCTTAATTTCCATAGTTTATTAATATTTACTTGAATAAGAGAAGGCAGACAGACAGAAAGAAGCCACATGGACACTCCTTCACATGGCTCTCTCATCCACCTTTCTTTTCACCACATGCCTGAGCAAATGGAGAGACCCCACTTCCTGGAACCTCCCTCTTTTATATCTTCTCCTTTACCCCTGTATCCTAACCTGATCCTTTCTGGGCCAATGTGCCTAGCTCAATCTCCCATGACCCACGTTGAAGTGCATTGACATGCTATTGTGCTAGTACGGGGCCACCGGTAGGACCCCAGTATGTGATCCTGGAAGGGGGAGTTCCCTTCACACACATGAAATGCCAGGGAATGAGATCATTTCACCCTAAGAAATACAACACTTACCTTATGTAGACTTTAGGACAAAGGTACCTGTTGAATCCTTGAAACCTTCTAAAAGGTTTGTTATGCCTCCTCTTGCCCCTATCTACCAATCAAATACTTCACTGCACCTCAAGCACTAGCCCAGGCTTCTTCAAGCTCCAACAAACTTCCAAAGATCTCACTGAGCCATGACTATCAGAGTAAGGAGACATTACCATGCCTCAAAGGTCAGCCCTAACCTCTGGCACCATCTACCCATCAGATCAGATTGGCTCTGCCATCTGTAGAACAAAAGAGCTCCAAGGTTATGACTGAACCTTCAGTATATCCTCACTTCCAGAGAGTGACTCATCAGTGCAAATAAGCCAAAATCATCTCGTTCATCAGAGTTCTAGGTACCAGATCAGGTTTGCAACTGCTCCTGATAGGAGGATTGGACCTCTGGCCCAGAGATGTTATTATAAAGTCACCTAGTCCTGAACACCATTCCAAAGCCACAGCTTTTGATGAACTTAACCACCAACTTAAACCAATCATCAAACCCTACTCAAGCACTTTAAAGAAAGTACCACCTATTCCCAGACTTCCAGAAACAGTTATACTTTCTCTAATCTTTAACAAATTCAGAGCCAAGTCTGCACCTCCATCATTTACCAAATTTGTCAGAGAAACAGACACATTGATATCATGGCCTCAAAGCAAGAGTCCCAACCACAGAGCCAGGCTAACTGCTAGATCATCACTACACTTCATACCCCTCGTCAGAGCAAAGTCTGTTCCTTCTTTACACCTGGAAATCTGAAGAGCTCCATGCTCCAGATGATGGTCCCAATCTCTGACCATGCAAGCGGTCTTCACCAAGCCCTGATTACAAGGTCAAAGACCCCTCTGGGCCGTTGCCATATCCTGACCATCCAATTATAATTCCTCTACCTCCAGGGCATATCAGAGCAGTGAATGATCAGGCCATAGTTCCTGGGGACTGTATCATTGGTTTGACTAGGGGCTGTGGAGACCAAGGCTCAATCTCAGTGAGCCTGAGGCAGCATCTGTTTTCAAAACTCCAGATATAATAGAACTGCCCTCCCTTAACAGAGTCCACACTCAGTCCTGGAATATTGGAGAAGTCTTTGTTAATAGCTGGTGATCATAGATCCAGGGATCCAAGTGGCCTTGACCAGCGGGATAAAGCTCCAATATATCCTCATACCTGTGTCCTCCCATCAGTCTTCTCTGAACAACCAGTTGAATCTATTATTGGTCTAGACTTTTGGGCATTGATAGCATTGGGCTACCAATTAAACACATCAACCAAATCCTGAGTCTCAGGTCCTATCTCAACCCAACCCAAAACTCCAGGCTATATCTCCACCCATTCTGGACCACCACCATGCACCAGATGACAAGGCCCGGGTCACACTTCCCCCTAACTCAGACCATTTGGTTGAGATGTCATTGAGGCCAGACCATCAGGCCTCACACATCCACCTCGCACTAGCAAACTGGCTGAAACTGAATCAAAGTCTACCAGCACTGAAGACTTAGATCCAATAGATCTGGAGGATCGGATTATACGGATTTTACCTCTATTCAACCCCAAAGAGAGAATTATTCCTTCATCTGGTTCCAGCCACCAAAAGGATACTCCAACAGGCCATGACTACCACCATACTAGGGTGGTATTGCCCTCCGCCTATCAAGATGAGGTTGACTCTGGGCTCCCCTATCAGATCCCAATTGTACAGAACAGAGAAATTCCATGGCGTTTGAAGTACATCAAACCATACACCATTGTAGGGGGCACAATCTCTGCTGAAACTGTAAGTTCCATCATCAATTCCATCCCTGAGAAAAAAATAAAAAGTGACATGTGTAAGCAGATTCTCTTGCGACGAATGAAGGAAAGTCCCCCTCATAAACCAGGTCAACGTATGTCAATAAGTTATACAGTCTGTTTAGAATGTGCCTCCTGGATCCCAAATGGCTGTCCTCACGTTGAGGGAATGAACCATCTTTTAGAAACAAAGTTGCTGGCCATACCAATGCCTCTGCCAGACTCTGAAGAGGAGATGGGTGTAACATTTGTCCTACGAGTGCCCCGGAAAAGTACTTTTTCCTTTCTCAGTCAGTTATTCCCTGAGTACATGATGTGTTGGCCATCACCCAATTCACAAGACTTACCATCATCATCAACCTCCCAGTTTGAGCCCTGTGGATACCCCAAAACCAGCTGGCTTGACTTGCTACTTGATGAAGATCTAGATTTAGAAGTAGAAGAATCATCTGAACAACAACCACTATTTCCAGAAGAGATGCTTGTGGAAAGTGAAGATGATGAGGAGGATCCAAGGGTATTTGGAAAAGGTTTCAAATCTCTGCTTGAGAAATTTGAAAAGAATATGGATAATTAACCATCTTGTTCTTTAAAAGTGATTGATCCGTTCATGTGCCTTTGAAACCTATGTCTGACTTTGTGTCTCATTTATACTTTATGGAGTTAAATTGGAAGACTGAGTCTTTCTACTCATGACATAGTCCATCATGAGGCCCTTCCTGGACATACAGAGGGAAGGAATTCCATGTTCTCCTCCCTCCCTCTAATAACTAAGCTCTAGCTTCCAGTTAGCCTGGAGTGTCATAGTACAGAAAAGTCATGATCTCTGCCTTTCCTTTCTCCCTCATCTCCTCAATAAGTCTCAATAAAGGGCACACACACACACACACACACACGCGCGCGCGCGCACACACACACACACACACACACACACACACACACATCCTTTCTCACCCCAAACCCACTCAAAAAACTTGTCATTCTATATTTTAATATTTCACAAGAGTCACAATATCATCAGTGCCAGCATTTCCTCAAATGACACTTTACAAATCTGATAAACTTTAATGGTAGCTGCTTCTCAATGCCTCCTATTAGGTTGGAAAAACAAACCAACCCAAAATTCCAAACAGTTTTCTGGTTTAGAATTTTCTAGTGCTAAAACTATCTATTCCTCGAGGACTTCTTTCTGGCACACCTCACATTTCTGAGTGAATACATAAAATTTTCTCCAGTTTACTGTAGCTGCTACAGATCAGTCACAGTCTCCAAGAACCCCTTGCTCGTTTCTACCATATAATGAGATAAAAGAGTTGGACTTAAGTGAAAGCATTGTTCAATGGGAACTGGAAAATAGAGAAGAATCTTTATTATTGGGGGAATCCTTATTGATGAGTCATTTTCCTTACTGGTTTTTCCCATAAATGATGACATGATAACTGCCCTTTCAGCCTGGTACCACAATTCCTGCTACATAGATAAAACGTATCTACTTTATGGGATACTACTTCCTGTTTACTTGCAGAGTATTAAAAATCTGGTCCATAGCTTACTTTGGGGATTCTAAAGTCATTTCTACTTGATAAAGTACAACCTAAAAACAATGCTTTATTATCAAACATGAAGAATCTCTTAGCTACTGTGTCCAAATGTATTTAAGATCATCTGAATGGTTTACAGGGTGAAGCTAGAGATTTTCAGGTTTAAATGTATTACTCCCCTCTCCTCACCTCCTACTCCTAGGAGAAATCCAGCCAAATAAGCAGTAGGTGGGAAAACGCTGGAATTTCCAATTATTTTGGCCCCAGAACACAAAGAAGCTGTCTGCCATTTGGATCTATGTTCCCCAAGATTTGTGATTTTTTCTTCATGGAAACTTACCCATCACAGAATAAACAGTGGTAATTTCATGATTTTCATTGAGAGCAGGACTAAACCAAAGACCAAAGCCTACTCTTGAGCAGCTAGCAGAGTAGTAAAACTAGATGGGTGAGTAGGGAAGGAGGCAATTATGACTCAGGCAGGTGACAATCAGAGAACAGGTATCTGGGGAGATGGGGGTGAATTATTCACCTCCTGCCTCATATTGCAGATTTCCTTTAGTAAAGATGGTAATGTCCTCTGCATAAATTAATGATTACCTTGTACTATGACTTTGCTTTGAATGGCTTTCATGTGAATTTGATTCAGGTAGATTTTAATTAAATGCTATTTTTGAAAATTTTGTGTTACCTTCTTTTGTATTTATCCAAAGGCCAAAAGACATGTGAAATAGACCCTCAAGTGAGGGATGTGGCAGTCATGGAAGTACAGAGACTTTTAGGAGAACCCTAATTTGCTTAGATAGGTACTAGATCTAGGATTTTATTGGTTTAGGGAACTCTTAGGTGAGAAACCCACTTCTACCAATGGAGATCTGTCCCTTCTCTTCAATTTATTGCATTAGAGATTATCTACAGCACCAAGAATGCAAGTGACTTGCCCAAGGTCACACTATGAAAATGATGGAATCACAAGGTTTCTTTGTTTTTTCCTCTTTTTTAAACCCTTACTTTCTGTCTTATGATCTATACTGGGTATTAGTTCTAAGGCAAAGGGTGGTAAGGGGTAGGCCATGGGGGTTAAGTGACTTGCATAGGATCATACAACTGGGAAGTATCTGAGGCCAGATTTGAACCCCAGACCTCCTGTCTCTAGGCTTGGCTCTCAATTCACTGAGTGACTTAGCTGCCTCTCTTTGTCTTAAAATAGAAGAACAACTGCTTTAATAGAGCCACCTCAATTAAGGAGGATGGAAAAATTGCTAAGTTGGGTTCTAGTCATGATCTCATGAATTTATCTCTACAGGGTATCCCCAAAGTCCTAGTGCATCTTTAATCTCTAATAACTTAAAATTGCACTTAAGACTTTTGGTATAGCCTAGGCTCTGGGGAAGGCCTTTGAGAGCTCAGTGGTGGAAAATGACATTGATGATTGATTTGTGAGGATTTGAGTTGGGAGGTTTGGGAGAGATGTCTGCATATATATGCTTGTGTTTTCCTATAAGCCATTTTCTGTGATATGACTTACCATATGGGTTCATATCAATTCACATTTTTTTTTAATCAGGAGGTACAATTTCACTGGTATAGAGAACCCTCTCCACTGATAAATGTTGACAAATTCATCTGTAACTTAGAGCCTTGGAAAATTGCCAAATATTTTTTCTTAGAGTTAATCAGTTCTATGATCAGCTCTATGAGCTTACCAGGAAGTGAGCCTTTGGGACTTTGTATCTTTCTGTGGAGGGTGTGGACATGTTTCCTGACAAGCCACTTGGAAACAATGAGTGCATACATAAGGGATTACACCATAAAATCTTATTGAGGCTGTGGGCATTTGAAGTCTCATCACTTGCAAATGAATTGATGGGTTGTTAATGAATTAATTAGGAATAAAGAGCTTCACTCTGACTTTTGGAAGGCAAGGGTCAGGATATCCCTTTGTGTTGAGTCTATAAAATATTGGGGTCAGTTGAAGAGTAAGTGCCATTTTGGAGAAGTCTTGAGAGAGAGCTGGGAACAGACTAAGAAATAAGAGCTAAGAGCTGACTTGAATCCTTGGGTATGGGGCCCAGGACCTTTATAAATACAACAGATTGTGGCCATAGCACTGCTGGGTTTGTACCCCAAAGAGATAATAAGGAAAAAGACTTGTACAAGAATATTCATTGCTGCATTCTTTGTGGTGGCAAAAAATTGGAAAATGAGGGGATGCCCTTCAATTGGGGAATGGCTGAACAAATTGTGGTATATGTTCGTGATGGAATACTATTGTGCTCAAAGGAATAATAAAGTGGAGAGATTCCATGTGTGAATTTTAAAACTATTCCACCCTAATCAGACCATTCTTTAGAAGATTTGATTTAGCTACTTCCTGATCAATAACAATGGAGATGCTTAGAATAACAGAATCAGCTCTTGGAAAACCCACATTCTCCACCCTACTCAGTTTAACAAGATTTTGAAAGGTCTGCATCAAACTCAAGATTTAATTATCTGAGGAGATGGCCTTCAGCAGACATGTGCAAAAAAAGGACAGACCTCTGGGCTGTCCTAAGTCAAGCTAAGTCCTCATTGGTACAGATCAGATGCAGAAAAGTGGTGTAAAAACGTCCATATACGACACGTCATTTCTGCCTCTTTCTCTTTCCCTGGAGAGACAACTCTGGTTGGCAGTGTGCTAAGCCTTCCGATATCTTAGAGTGTTGGATGGTTGTTGGATGGTGAGTTTGCCCTGGAACTGATTTCAGGTTCGGGTATCTTAGCTAAGCCTCTTTGGAGGTCAAGCTGATTCTTTTCTCCTTCACACTCAAACCTTTACTTTCTAGATCTCCTATCTTCCTGCCCGGTATTATCCCCTTCTTTCCTCCTTCTTCTTAAAATCTTCTCTACTATATCAATTAAATCACTATAAAATTTGGCAGCTGACTTGGGTATTTTATTATTTGGGGTTCACCCTTTACACATGGGAACTGGAACAACCTCCAGGAATTGATGCAGAGCAAGAGGAGCAGAACCAGGAGAACATTGTACACAGAGACTGATACACTGTGGTACAATCGAATGTAATGGACTCCTCCATTAGTGGCAATGCAGTGATCCTGAACAACCTAGAGGGATCTATGAGAAAGACCACTATCCACATGCAGAGGAAAAACTGTGGGAGTAGAAACACAGAAGAAAAACAACTGCTTGATCACATGGGTCAAGGGGATATGATGGGGGATGTAGACTCTAAATGATCATCCTAGTGCAAACATCAACAACATGGAAATAGGTTCTGATCAAGGACACATGTGGAATTGCATGTCAGTGATGCGAAGGGCGGGGTGAGGGGAGAGAAGAATAGAATATGATTCTTGTAACCAAGGAATAATATTCTAAATCGACTAAATAAAAAAAATAAATACAAAAGAATGTGGTAGTTGGTTACTCAGTGGATTAAGAGTCAGGCCTAGAGATGGGGGGTCCTGGATTTAAATCTGACCTCAGACACTGCCTATCTGTGTGACCCTGGGCAAGTCATTTAACTCCCATTGCCTAGCCATTCCTGGTCTTCTGTCTTGGAACTAATATATGATATTGATTCAAAAACAGAAGGCAAGAGTCTAAAAAAGTGGATGCATACAAATAAATATGACAGGTACTTATCCATCATCTAATCTTGGGAAATATTATGGAATGCTTTGAAAGAGTGGAAAATTATAGTTTCACTAATTTTTTTCAATCAGTTAATAAGTATTTATTAAGTGTCAACGATTGTGTTACACTTGTTTTCAAATGAAAATCTGTCTATCTAGCAAAATATATGTAGCAAGGGCAAAATATTGCCTTCATGTAACATGAGGACTTCATTATGTGGCTTGAAAGAAGGCAGAATAGATAGCTCTAGTTTCTCATTCCCTCATTCTTCTCCAAACATGAGACTTTCTTTCCTGACAGGAGGAAAAGCAGGAATCTGGGGCCAGAAGGTTGGCTACTCTGTTCTCTTCCTCAGAGAAGGTACACTGGGTTTGAATTTTATCTTTCTGCTCCCTTAAATATTGCTGATATAGGGAATATAGGTTTTAGGTTCAAGTTAAACTTCTGAGTACTATTTATTAATGGGGAAAGCTTTATGTCCAAAACTTGAATACCTTTCCTCCAATTGCCAGTTCCACAATGGACACTCATAGTAGATAGCAAAGAAATGCAGTTTTAAAAGTCAACAGCAAAACAGAAATCAGAGCATGCATGTATAAGAGAGTATGTCCCAGAAAACACAGAGTGAATTAGCTCTCCCATTGGGAGCAAGATAACTCAGCTCAATTAAGAGAGAGGAATCTCACCAAAGGGGAAATTTCCCAGAGCCTGTAATGTAGCAAGTGAAGAATAAGGACATGATGGAGACTGCCACCTCATCTCATTTTGGCTTCTTCCTAGAGTTTTTTCTTTTAGAGCCCTGAAGGTGAATGGCATCTTCCATTGAAGATGGAAGTCAGAAGACCCTGAAATGACTTGAAGGAAACTTGAAGAGACTCTAAGAAGTTTTAGAGTTTGGAGGAACTGATCCTCTGACCTCTCTAGCTCTCAACTACTGCAACAACTATGCTATTTCTCTCATGTAGGAATGGAACATTAACCACCAATGAGGAGCCAATCCATATCAATGGCTTTAGGACATCAATATATCTATATCTACAGACATATCTTTCCATATAGCACTCTGCAAATCTGAAAGCAGCATACGTATACTAGCTTTATCATCATCATCATCATCATTATCATCATCACCATCAATTATTATTCTTGCCCAGAATGGCCCAACAAAAGATGGAAGTTGAGTTCATAATCTATAGAAAAATAGTTTTAATCTCTCAGGATGCCTTGGAGACAGAAAACAACCACTGAGTTGCAGAATCATCTGATCTCCAGATTTCCTTCAGAGTACTGAGACTTGAACTGAGCACATATTTGACTTCATTACTTGGATGTGAAGCACCGGTGAATTGGATAATGATAATAGCTGACATTTGTATTACACTTTAAGTTTTCAAAGTGCTTTGTATCTATTATATCATTTGATCCTCACATGTGAGAGGTGCTATTATTATCACTATTTACAGATGAGGAAACTGAGGCTGAAAGAAGTTAAGTAACTTGACAGAGGTTTCACAACTAGTAACTGCTACTAAATGCCCAAGGCAGGATTTGAATTCCAGCCTTCCTGATTTCAAATTCAGTACTCTCTAATATATACTGTGCCATCTAGTAAACAGTTCAATCTTTAAAATTCATATTTTATCAAAGTATGTGGACATGTATCTGTATATGTGTTTACAAAGGTACAAACACCCAATCTTGTTTTGTTGAAACATGTATGCCTTTAAATAAATATTTTTAGCTTAGAAAGACATTACCAAAAACTTGAGATCTTAGTCAGAGGATCACCTTCCAGGAAAAAATAGTCCAGAAGACAAGCAATTGAGAGAATCTCATATTTTAGTCAGTAAACAAAGCATTAAGGTTGATTTTTGAAAAAAAAATTTAATTTATTTTTAATCACTCAAAAAACTGGTAAAAGTTTGAAAAAATAAAAGGTAGCCTTTTACTACATTAGGACTTAGATCTAAAAAGAATATGGTTATATTGAAGGATTGAACTGAAAGGGATCTCGGGGGCCATCTAGTACAACCCTCTCATTTTACAAAAGAAGAGCAGTGAGGTTCTGGGAAGTAAATGACTTGCCCAGGATCATATAGGTTGTAAGTGTTTGGGTTGGATTTCAATTCTGGTCCTTCCTGACTCCAGGCCCAGTGTTTCTATTTTCTCGTTTTATCCTTCCAACAACCATGGGAGTTAGATGCTATTATCATCTTCATTTTACAGATGAGGAAACCTAAGGAGACAGAATCAAAGTGACTTGCATAGGGTTTCAGAGTTAAAGTTCAAAGACCTTCGATTCAATATTTCTTTTTTTGTCATCAAAAACTATCTGAAAAACACATCCTGGCTTTCAAGGTCCAGAAAAAACATACAGCTAATGGTTCTCCTCAAGCTCCATCTACATCTTTCCTCACTCTTAATATATGCTATTTTATAGGAAAGCTTTTGAGAGAACACATCCTTTCTTCTTCTAGGCTGACTGGGATCTTAGAGTTGGACAGGATCTTAGAAAGATTTAGGTGAATCCTATCGTTCCAGGGACATATGGGGTGTTCAGGGAGGATTAGCTCCTTTGGCATGAGGGGTTGCTGAGTCCTTTTTAGGACTTCTTATCCACCTTTAGTGTCTACTCTTTACCCAATTCTCAACTGTAACTTTAAGATATTGTAGCATGCATAGTGGCTGCACCATCTTGGTAGACCTGCCATGGCAGACACACTAAACTTGGTTGAATGAAACCTAGAAGTGGGCTTCAAACCCATCAGTGAGGTTCATGGATGTCTACCCCAAGCATGTGAAAACTTCCCCTAGTAGAATAGGTAGATGAGAACAATTTGTTTCAACAGATCATCCCATCCCAGCCATCACCTGTCATCTTGACTTTTGTCTTGCCACTGGGCTTTGATGGTTCTAGAAGAGAGAATGAGGTGTTTGATGACTTTGCGCAACTTGGCTTCACTTAAATCCAATTCCCATATAAATCAAGACAACTGATGTCATTGGTCCTCTTTGAAAAAGGATGGACAATAGCCATCATTTCAGGGTGCAGGAAACTGAGATCTAGATCAGAGGTGTCAAACATGAAATCTTTATTCTGTATGTGCCCCACAACAATCCTGAATGTGACCTGAACCAGATTAAAATGTGATGCTTATCTAATTTTAATGTATTGATTTAAAAAAGAAACCTATAAACACATGTAGTATCCTAAGTTGGAATGTGGCCCTCAGATATCCTATTGTATGGCTTGGGGGTTCTAGTGCCCATTCGAGTTTGACACCACTAGCCTGGAGAGTTTAAGGGCTTTACCAGTGGGGACACAAGTTAAAAGCAGCAGGCATGAAATGTGACTTGGGCCCCTGTGCAAGAGGTGCTAGCATCCATTCTAACAAGCTTCACGTGTTAGATTTTCATTGTGGCCATTTACACTTCAGAAATTGGCAATTTTTACAAATGATAGCTTGATTTATAATTGTTTTATGGCTAAGACTTTAAAAAGTGTTAAGAGTACAGATTAACCTTAAAAGCGGCTGTATTCATTTTTTCCCTTTGAGAGCTGGATTGCCAGACATTTACTAGGATACCTCTATAATTGCTCTTTAAGCACAGATTGAACTCTTGAGGGATGTAATAAAAGGCTTAGGGAATATCATCACGAAATGGGAAAGTTGGTGTCTGACTAATAATAATGGGGAAATATTTAAGGAGAGTTCTTAAGATCTACAAAGTGCTTTTCACTTTTATTATCCCATTTCACCATCACAATATGCCTCCATGACTTCCAATTTAATGTTCTGTCCACTGGGCTACATGGAATGGACCATAATTTGTTCAACTTTGCACTCCTCAAAGAGATACTCAGTGGTTAAGAGTACTGGACCCAGAGGCAGGAAGACCTGAGTTCAAATTTGGCCTCAGATACTTTCTAGCTATGTGATCCTGGGCAAGTCACTTAACCTCTGATTTGCCTGACAAAAGGATCCACTGGGTCCACTGGAAAAAGAAAGAGCTTGGATGAACAAATTGTGGAATATGGTTGTAAGGGAATACTTATTTTGTCATAAGAAATGATGAACAGGATAGGATGAGTTCAGAAAAACCTGGAAGGTTGATATAAACTAATGCAAAGTGAAGAGAGCAGAACCAAGAGTACTACTTATATAGTAATGGAAATAGTATACAATGATCAAATGTGAAGTACTAAATCATTATCAGCAAAACAAGTCTCCACGATAACCATAGGGGCCTCATGATGAAAATTCTGTCCACAGGCAAAGAAGAAACTACTGGACTCTGAGTGTAAATATGCCATTTTCTACTTTATTTCCTTCATGAGAGTTTTATTGTAGGTGTAATATTTGTCTTCTGTTGTGACATGAGTAATATGGAAATATATATTGCATGAAACTACGAGTATAACCTATATCATATTATTTACTGCCTTGCCAGCAGTGGGAAGGGAGATATGTGAGTCCTAAAATATCAAGAAAACAATTGTCAAAAATCATTTCTACATATAACTGAATAAGTAAATAAATAAAACTTGTTTTTTAAAGAAAGGGCAAACTACTCCAACGTCCTTGTCAAGAAAACCCTGGGGATAGCTATGGGCACAAATGAACAATGACAACTCCTCATAGTGTTTTATTTATGATAGGCTTTTCATCAATATTTCTTAGAAAGATGAACTTTTGATGGTAGAAATGGTAGAAAGTCTCAGGAATCATTATTAAAGATCTGATATTTATAATATCAAGTTGTTCATTTCAGAAACTAAACTGCTCATGTAAATGTTTAATATCATGGACCATAAACTACTATTCAATATCTCACATGAATTTTATATATGCTATTATTTAACTACTCTGTATAAATATACATTTACTTTATATGTATATTGACATAAGTTTATATGTATTTATTGTTTCTTTGATTAGAAGGTCTTTTTAAAAATTCTCAACATTTTATTCTCCCCATTATGGGTAAAAACAGTTTTAAAAAATCATTTTCTAAAATTTTGAATTACAAATTCTCCCTCTCTTCTGTCTCTCCCACATCCCTGAGATCGTGAGCCATTTGATCTAGTTTATATTTGTTCGATTGGCAAAAATTCTTTCCATATTGGTTATGTTATGGAAGAAGGCACATATAAAAAAAAATCACTAAGAAGCTAAGTAAAAAACAGTCTTTCTCTGGAAGTGGATAAGCATTTTTCATCCATGAGTCCTTTGGAGTTCTCTTAGATCATTGTATTATTGAGAATAGCTAAGTCATTTATAGTTGATTTTTGTACAATATTGCTTATACTGTGTACAATATTCTCCTGGTTTTGCTCACCACACTTTGTATCAGTTAATGTAAGCCTTTCCAGGTTGTTCTGAAATCATCCTGTTCATCATTTCTTTACTTAAAATACTTTATTTTTCCCTTATTACATGTAAAAACAATTTTTAACATTCATTAAAAAAAGTTTTGAGTTCCATATTCTCTCTCTTCTTCTGACTCTAAATCTCTCTCTCCTTCCCTCTCTGCTCACCCTCTTCTGTGAGACAGCAAGCAATCTGATAATAGATTTTACATGTGTAATCATTTAAAACATTTTTCCACATTAGTCATTTTGTAGAAGAGTTCTAAAATGGGGGAAAAAAGAACAAGAATAAAGAAAATGAAATACAGTATCTCTCAGTCTGCCTGCAGATTCCAGTTCTTTCTTAGAGGGCAGATGACATCCTTCATCCCAAGTCTCTGGTATTGTCTTGGATCACTGTATTGCTGAGAATAACTAGGTCATTAACAATTGTTCACCAGGAAATATTGCTGCCACTGTGTACAATATTCTTCTGGTTCTGCTCTCTTCACTTTGTATCAGTTCATGTAAATCTTTCCAGATTTTTTCTGAAATCATTATACTTGTCTTTTCTTTTAGCACAATAGGGTTCCATAACTTTCATATGCCACAACTTGTTCAGCCATCCCCCAATTAATGGACATCTCGTCAATTTCCAATTCTTTGCCACCAAAATAAGAGCTGCTATAAATATTTTTTCACAAAAAGTTCCTTTTCCCTTTTTTGATCTCTTTGAGATATGAATAAGAGAGATTATTTTATTTTCTTGGTCTTTGTATTCTCAGGGCCTAGCCGAGGATCTGGCAGAGTAGATGATCAACAAAAAAAATATTCATTGATTTATTGAATGGGGTTTAAAAACAAAAAGGAAGCTCAGAAAGTGGAATGATGCTTCTTGCCACTTGATTCCCCTTGTGCAAAGTAAAATAACTTGAACCTTTTGCTACAAAGGAATTAGCAGCTTCTTAATTGTAAAGGGAAATTGGGAAGAAAAATGCTGCTAGGGAAGGAGTTCCTAATTGAGAGACTACAATCTGTGTTCAGTGGTAGGTGGTAATGTCGGATGAGATTAAGTGTGTAATATTCAGAATAACATATGGCTTGTAACCTCAATTTCTGGGACCCCAGAAAGAGTTAGGGGCTTAGAATAAAACTGCCCTCTTCCATAAAAGTTGTAGTTTTCCTGACTCATTCTCAAAACCTTGAGAAAAGTTGATCCATAATCCAAGAAGGATTCCAGTTCCCAGGAAGGGATAGTTCTGGGGAAGATAACACAGAGTCAAGCTGAAGGGAGGAAGGAATAGGGAGTTTCAAATGTATCCTTACTGTCCCAGGCTGAAAATCACATGACAGTTACAGGTTTTTGATGATGGGGAATTAGGGGTCTGTAATATTGAAAACCACGCTCTTGAGAGTATGAATGTCACCCCTCCCCACCCTGACCCCTACAGGGTTGGACAAGGGTGGGGGGATTTTGTGTCAATATTATTATAAAAGTCTGTGTTTACACATAGATAGAGAGGCATTTTGTCCCAAGCTTGAGCCCTTGGCTTGTGTGGACAGTGTCCCTTTTTGTTCCCTTCCTCTCCCCACCCCACTTCCCCACCAGTTAGCTCCAATGAAGCCGAATTCGTCTGCATTCTATCTGGCCTCCCTCTCTACTTATTTTGAGTGATGAAAATTCAGATCTTCGCTCCGCACAGTAAGAGTGGTGATAGGTTTGGATCTGTTCGAGGTCTGTACCAAGAAGTACAGAAGTTGTAAGTTCTGAATCTAGGCAGACCCATGAGGAATGTTATTTCATTGTCCAAAAGGAGAGGAAATTCTCTTGAGTGGAGAGAAGGGATGCATATAAGACTCTGAGATGGGAAAGTGTGCAGTGGAATCTCGGGGTCTGTACCCCAAAGTCACTCTAATGAACAGACAGAAGACTTGATAAGATGCCTGCAGAGAAAATGCAGCCTTTATTAGGAAGGGGAGAGCTCCGGGCACTGCTCGAAGTGGTCAACTCAACAGCAATGTCCATAGATATACAAATGAAGTCAGAATTTATAGAAAATCAATACAATGCTCCTTTTTTTTTTGTCACCCACCACCTGTTGTAACACTATGTATGTGTATGTTTTATTTTCTTTATCTTGTCCTACCCTCCTTAAGTTTCCCAGTGTTCTGAAACTCATGGGAGTATTCCCCGAGTTTCCAATGTCTTAAGTTGAGTCAGAGTTTAGACATGGCCAATGTCTTCCAGACTGAAACATTTGGGACAGGGAGTCAAGATTCTAGCTGTAAGTTTTAGGACTTTTCTCATAGGTATCTTCCATCACTATTCAGTTTCTAACCTTTTTTTAACCTTTTGAATACTGTCAGCACTATTAAGAAAAAGGGAGAAAACGGGGTTTTGGCCATGCAAGAAAAGAGTTTATTAAAGGGGTATATTTATATGTATATAACCCACATGGGAATAAAAACAAAGTCTGATTCTGAAGGACTTTGTTTCTTGACAAAGATGCTGATTCTTGTTCCCTCCCTTTCCTATCTCTTCCCTATACTCATGTTTAAAATTTGAAATTGGTTATCTTTCTTCAAAAAAGCACTTTAATTTTAGGATGTCAAGTCTTTGATTTTATTTTTTCATCTCAAGAGGCCTAAAAATGAGATAAAGAATAAATTTTCTTAGGGTTGTTTAGCTCCCATCACATTTCTTCTAGAAAAAGTCATAAAATCCAGGTATCAACTGCCACATTCCATGATGACTGTGTTCCTCTCTAGTGATTCAATCAATGAACTTCATTCTCTTAAACCAATTTTTTTCCAGAGAGTTAAATTTTTGATGAACTACCAGAAATATCCACCAGATGATGTGAGATGATGGAAAGAAGGGGTGGTAATGAGTAATGAGCAATTATATGGAGGCCAATAAATCTGGACTCTGTGTACTAGGTCAAATGTAAAGTTATGCCATTAATGGATTTGAAGCAACAAACTGATGATGCTTCACCAAAATACAGATACAAGCCCTTCAGCTGCCCTACAGTGATGCTTTAGTCAATATAACAAAGACACGTTTGCAACATAATCTTGTCCAGACCACTGGTCTGGGGCCACAGCAATGACAACATCAGATCTGGACCATTGACTCAAAGCTAAAGTTTCAAAGGCATTGCATCCTTACCACCATCCCAGGGGGAACAGCTTCACTGTTACGATGCTCTGACCACTTCAGAAGACTTAAAATGGAATTTCATCACATCCTATTCTTTGGGACAACACTACAACTTCAAAGTCATTGTGTTCCAGTCTCTAGGTTACAGCAAGAACTTTATGGCATCACTGGATCCCACTGTTAGGTCAAGAAAACAGTTCTACCATCATTAGTCTAGAACTGCAACTGATCTTTTATTATTCTTGGATCACATGGTAGAGTCAACTTTCTGGCTTCTTTCCCTACTCTATTCATTCGGTTCAGACTCCATTGTGCTTTTATAAAGCTAAAAGACATAACTACATACTGACTACCAACTGATACAGAGGATCCTAAACCCTCACCCAAGTCAAGTAATGTCATTAGGCATGATTTTATTAAGTACTAGTCACAGGGAATTAGTTTTCTATAACCTTAACATAAGGGTCACTCCTCAATCATATCCTAAACATCATCCTGAGAATTCACTAGGACCAAGCCACCAGAAAAAAAGTCAAAAGCCCCAACGAAGTATTGCCCACAATTCAACAGAATAAGTCAAATTTCTCCCATTATTGATCACTATGCCAAAGCTACACTGAGTTCCAACTCTTGAATTGAAAATCCTTTTCCCTTCATCACTGGACAAATGCCTCTTTGGGTCTTCACTATCAACCATAACTCCACTGGAATTGAACTTCTGATCAGATGTTACACTTAGCCTCAAACTCCAGAATGAGTCTACACCATGTCTCAAGTGAAGGAGGAGAACTACATTTAACTTAGACTATGGAATGAAATAACCAGTAAACTCTTTCATCCAGGGTAAAACACTATTTTCTGCCTCCCCTCTTCTTCCTCCCCATGTTGGATAAACCTTAAAACATTAGTTTGAGGTCTTGTTAAATATTCCTTTTCTCCAGATCTTATGTAATTTGTTTCAGAAACTAAAATTGCTAACTAGTGTTCTGATCCTAGATGTCAATGCCCAGCTGGTACACAGAGATATCAGCATGATCTCAGATTCCTTATCTAAAAATGGGACCACAGGTCTCAGTCCTGCTGTATAGGTGTCTAAAGAAAATTTCTAGTTTCCCTTATATTCTAGTTCATAGCTCTTGCAGGAGAAAATATTTCTCAGAAGACACTATTATTTATTTCCATATTATTCATTTTTAAGTGAATAATCTTATGAAACCAAAACATCCAAACTTATACCCAAATAAGCAAGTGACAAATCATCTGCATTTCTACTCCAACAGTTCTTTCTCCAGAGGTGGATAGCATTCTTTTTCATAGTCTCTCAGAATTAGGACACTATTATTATTAATATCATTATTTCCTCAGTGGCTTTGTTTCTACTAAGGACTAATTATTTTCTTAGTCTCTAACAATTACAGAAGCTTTTAAGGTACCAAGACTACTGAGAAATGGGCTCTTGCTCTTTGAAAATTTGTGGTATTTTGGTTTCTGTTCTTCTTATAGCTCTTACTGATGAGAATACTTTGGCATGGGGTTGAGCTATGTTGCGTGGGACAGACAAGTAGGTAAGAGAAAGAGAGAAAAGTTGGAAGAGGATTAGAAGATAATTAAGTAATTTAATATAGGGTTTTTCTCTGCTTTTTGTTTTATTGACAATATGGAGTTTTTAAAGTTTCTTAAAGGGAATGATGTAAAACTATAAGATGAAATTACACTATTTTGTACTTGAATTGACACAACTGTACACAAAACTTCTTTTGGATAGAACAAAGATGGGATTGGGCCTGAACGTAAGGGAACACTGAAAAAATCAGACATGGGCAAGCCTTCTCTCTGGCAGCTGGTGGTTCCGGGGCCTTGGTAAGAGATGCTCCTCTCTAAGGAAGTAGCATTTGAAATTTCTGTGTGATTTTTCACAATTCCACTTTTCATTTGCTAGCTTAGGATTTAATTTTGCTAATATGCTCTGGAAGGACATTCCTATTCTTTATCCAATTATATCTGTAAATAAATCCATCTGTATCAGCTGCTTTCTTTAAAGTAGGTTTTAATGCCAGGATCCGGCACTGGGGCAATATGTCACAAGGGCTGCGGCGTGGGAAGTCCTATAGAGCAACGATGACTAGCTGCAATAGATTGTTCCACTGGTGTTGAGACAAGGGAAGGGAAATGAATAATATATTCATGCTAACTTTCTTGTAGAGTCATTTACATGAAAAATGCTTCTTACAATTAAAAGAAATGCTTTAAAAATAAATGTGACCTATGTCTTCATCTGTTAAATGGGGATGATAATATGCCACACATGCCAGGGGTTCTGATGTGGATCCAGTGAAGTCCTATATGGGAAAGTGATTTGAAATCACAAGATGCTCTACAAATCTACCTTTAGGTAATAGTGTGACTTTGGCCCAGCTACTTATCCTCTCTGGACCTCAGTTTTCTCATCAGGAAAATGAGAAGTTTGGAATAGATGACCTCTGAAGTCCCTTAATGCTCTAAATCTATAGACCTATTAAAATATAGATTCTATTATATTCCTGACACTCCCCCCTTCTCCTTTTTCAATAGCCCCTTTTCTCATGCATACACATATAATATTTCTTTCCTTCATTCTCATAATCACCTTTTCAGTAGTGGCTTTGGCCTAAGAAGTGTCTATTGTTTGGTTAAATTAGTACTGCTCTAATATCCAGATTGCATCAGAGTGAGGCCAAGAGCAGTCATCTTCTGTTAAGCAAATACCCTTCTTCATCATCCTTTCCACAGGACCATCCCTATGCCCTAGCCCTAGCCCTTGATGAAACTTCCAGCTACAATTGTGCAATTATTGCTAATCTATGTGAATTCTGAGGGCACGGCCAAAACATCGCCATATGGTAACATCTCCCTAATTCTTTAGCTTCACCCTTACCTACCTTTGATGATGTCATCACCAGGTACTATTCACCAGGTCAGGGCAACAGTGACTGCATAATTAAGCTTCAAATGCTGGGTGGACTGGACAAACTCATTCTTCAACAACTCCAGATTATTAGTCTGGCACCCCTTCTAAATACGGTTAAATTGTCCCCAAATTGAAAACACCCTGCCATCCTTCCATCTTGCCCATATCTACCTCTGATTTTAAATAAGTGGCACCAGAAATTCCTTTAACATCTTCTAAACAAAGGTTTACAAATCCACTAAGCTGAGTCATGCCCTGCTCACCTTCCCAAGAGGAAAGCTTAATGTCAGAATTAGAGCTGGAAGGACTTAAGAGGAATCTAGTCTAACTCTTCCATTTTATAGGAGAGGAATCTAGTACAACTCTTCTATTTTATTGAAGAGGAATCTAGTCGAACTCTTCCATTTTATAGAAGAGGAATCTAGTACAACTCTTCTATTTTATTGAAGAGGAATCTAGTCGAACTCTTCCATTTTATAGAAGAGGAATCTAGTACAACTCTTCTATTTTATAGAAGAGGAATCTAGTACAACTCTTCTATTTTATTGAAGAGGAATCTAGTCGAATTCTTCCATTTTATTGAAGAGGAATCTAGTTTAACTCTTCCATTTTATAAAAGAGGAATCTAGTACAATTCTTCCATTTTATAGAAGAGGAATCTAGTCGAACTCTTCCATTTTATAGAAGAGGAATCTAGTCGAACTCTTCCATTTTATAGAAGAGGAATCTAGTACAACTCTTCTATTTTATTGAAGAGGAATCTAGTCGAACTCTTCCATTTTATAGAAGAGGAATCTAGTACAACTCTTCTATTTTATTGAAGAGGAATCTAGTCGAACTCTTCCATTTTATAGAAGAGGAATCTAGTTGAACTCTTCCATTTTATAGAAGAGGAATCTAGTACAACTCTTCTATTTTATTGAAGAGGAATCTAGTCGAATTCTTCCATTTTATTGAAGAGGAATCTAGTTTAACTCTTCCATTTTATAAAAGAGGAATCTAGTACAACTCTTCCATTTTATAGAAGAGGAATCTAGTCGAACTCTTCCATTTTATAGAAGAGGAATCTAGTCGAACTCTTCCATTTTATAGAAGAGGAATCTAGTACAACTCTTCTATTTTATTGAAGAGGAATCTAGTCGAACTCTTCCATTTTATAGAAGAGGAATCTAGTACAACTCTTCTATTTTATTGAAGAGGAATCTAGTCGAACTCTTCCATTTTATAGAAGAGGAATCTAGTACAACTCTTCTATTTTATAGAAGAGGAATCTAGTACAACTCTTCTATTTTATTGAAGAGGAATCTAGTCGAATTCTTCCATTTTATTGAAGAGGAATCTAGTTTAACTCTTCCATTTTATAAAAGAGGAATCTAGTACAACTCTTCCATTTTATAGAAGAGGAATCTAGTCGAACTCTTCCATTTTATAGAAGAGGAATCTAGTCGAACTCTTCCATTTTATAGAAGAGGAATCTAGTACAACTCTTCTATTTTATTGAAGAGGAATCTAGTCGAACTCTTCCATTTTATAGAAGAGGAATCTAGTACAACTCTTCTATTTTATTGAAGAGGAATCTAGTCGAACTCTTCCATTTTATAGAAGAGGAATCTAGTTGAACTCTTCCATTTTATAGAAGAGGAATCTAGTACAACTCTTCTATTTTATTGAAGAGGAATCTAGTCGAATTCTTCCATTTTATTGAAGAGGAATCTAGTTTAACTCTTCCATTTTATAAAAGAGGAATCTAGTACAACTCTTCCATTTTATAGAAGAGGAATCTAGTCGAACTCTTCCATTTTATAGAAGAGGAATCTAGTCGAACTCTTCCATTTTATAGAAGAGGAATCTAGTACAACTCTTCTATTTTATTGAAGAGAAATCTAGTCTAACTCTTCCATTTTATAGAAGAGGAATCTAGTACAACCCTTCTATTTTATAGAAGAGGAATCTAGTACAACTCTTCTATTTTATTGAAGAGGAATCTAGTCGAACTCTTCCATTTTATAGAAGAGGAATCTAGTACAACTCTTCTATTTTATTGAAGAGGAATCTAGTCGAACTCTTCCATTTTATAGAAGAGGAATCTAGTTGAACTCTTCCATTTTATAGAAGAGGAATCTAGTACAACTCTTCTATTTTATTGAAGAGGAATCTAGTCGAATTCTTCCATTTTATTGAAGAGGAATCTAGTTTAACTCTTCCATTTTATAAAAGAGGAATCTAGTACAACTCTTCCATTTTATAGAAGAGGAATCTAGTCGAACTCTTCCATTTTATAGAAGAGGAATCTAGTCGAACTCTTCCATTTTATAGAAGAGGAATCTAGTACAACTCTTCTATTTTATTGAAGAGAAATCTAGTCTAACTCTTCCATTTTATAGAAGAGGAATCTAGTACAACCCTTCTATTTTATAGAAGAGGAATCTAGTACAACTCTTCTATTTTATAGAAGAGAAAACTGAGGCCCAGAGAGGTTGTGACTTGCCCAAGATCACACAAGTAGTAAGATTTTAGGACCTATAACTACAAATTCAATGCTCCAAGCTCAACACTCTTTCTTCCACTGTAATGGGAGACAAGGTAGTAATCATGGAATGAGTGATTGTCCTGAATTCAGAGGATCTCAGTTTGAATCCCAGCTCTGCTGTAAAATGAAGGGGTTGCTTCAGGTATAGATCTATTATTTTGTCCCCCTATGATCATCTGGTTAAGGAGCTACCATACCTCAACTGGAGACTCCTACTTCCACCATTGTCTGACTTTGACTATTCAAAAGACTCCTATTTGATCCCACTCCCTCAAGTATCTCCCATCTCCAATCCATCCTTCACCCAGCTGGCCAAGTGATTTTTCTAAAGTGCAGATCTGACTACTTTTCTATTTATTAAACTCCCATTATTCTATTTTCAATGCTATAATCAAATATTGTGTTATCTCTATCTCATCTTTTGTTTAATTTCTATTTTTATGTTTTATGTCCATATTATTAGTATAGTAGTCCATATGTATAACTTATAAATAAGTAAATATGTATACACTGGGGCTATGCCCTAAAATTTTTTTTTCTTATTGATGGGGTTTGAGATCCAAAAATATTTGGAGACTATTCACATAGCCAAAGGTTTTTTCAAGACCCAGGCATTGAACTATAATTGAAACTGATTGTTAAGGTATTTCTATCTGGATCCAGGGAATCAGTAATATTATCATTTCCTTTAACATTACTCCAAGGACGTGACCTTGAAAAGAAACATCTGATCTTGATCAGTCAAGACTTTAGAGATAAGACATCCTGACCTCTCTCTCCCTCTGTAAGAGTATCATGTTTTCAACACCATGACCACAAATTGGGTGCCCAGGTTGCACTTTAATCATTCCTTAAATTCAATACCAAGGCCACAACTACATGAAACCATATATAGAGTTTCCTATAAATCTTAAAATGTTTGAATTCCAGGTATTGATATTTTATAACATAGTACTTATAGATTGTTAGTTTCTTCAGACACTTATTTAAGTTATTTTCTGAAATTATTTTCTTTGGAATTTTTTCCTAATTCTATAACTGAACTACTTGGGGAAAAGGTAAATAGAGCTCACCAGAAAGGGGAGAGGGCTATAATTATCTCTTTTCTGTTCTGAGAGGGTAGGTAGTAGGGAATGGAGAGGGGAAGGTTTTCTGAATGACAGAAGACAGATTTTTATGGCCATGGGAAACCCTGAGAAGGGTCAAAATAACCCATTGAGATTATTGTTAGAGTTCCCCCATATTGAAACCATTTAGATTGTCAGAAATCAAGCTCTGACACAGATTTTTAAAAAACCACTTACCTTCAGTCTTAGAATCAAATCAATGTATTGGTTCCAAGGCAGAAGAGCACTAAGGGCTAGGCAATGGGGATGAAGTGATTTACTCAGGGTTACACAGCTAGGAAGTGTATGAGGCCATTTGAACCCAAGACCTCCTGTCTCTAAGCCTGGCTCTCAATCTCCTTAGTCATCTACCTGGTCCCAACTGTAAAGGTTAAAGTTAATAGTTGGACAATGATTATATGAAATTATGTGACCACCAGTATTTATTATATAGAGTCAGAAATTTACAAATTTTTACAAATAGAGAGGAAACAGTAAAGAAGAGAAACATGAGGGAGATAGAGAAGTTATCTATCCTATCAACCTAAATAATGTTTTGCTCCAGGTCTGCTTAATCCAGGCAGAGATTAATTAGCTCTGAACCAGGAAGGTTGATAGTGAATAACCATGTGGCCTCCTCCAAGATGGAAGCTAGTCTCTCCAGAAGCTAGGAAAATGGGTCATCCATTTACTTACCCAATGAAGTAATTCAAGAGTCAGAGTCCAAGTAGAAGCCAAGCTCTGAGCCCATGATCCAAGCCATAGTCTACAGCAAAGCTCCCTCGAAGACTATTTAAAACTATCTCCAGAAGACAATCTCTTCAGACTATCTTCTCAAAGACAATCTACCCTGAAGGAGTTCAGGGCTTGCTTTTTATGATGACTTCTTGTTCCTTCCCCTCTTCACAGGGGCCAATCACAGTTTCCAAATTTTCTAGCCCTGCCCAGGGGAAATGTCTGTTAGGATGGAGTTCTTTCCTTCTGAAGGTTAAATTCTCATCAAAAAGATTCACAGATTGGGCTGATTGAATTTCTAAGGGTGTAAATTCTCTAAGTACCTTGCTATCTTCTCATCTAGTACTAAGAAGTGTGTTTAATCTTTTGTTGATTCAATTCAAGAGTAGACAAGGGGGGAGTTAATCCTGTCTTCAGTCTAGTGAAGTACTAATTGGGGGTACTTAAGTTAGTGTTAACTCAGGATAGACAATAAGAATAAAGAATTCTTTTATACAACACACAGATTATAATGGATTTTTAAAAAACAAGTTGCCTTCTTTTTATCCTACAAGGGTATACAGCCCTTTGCAACTCCCACTCTGTCTCAGTTAAATTCATATTTCTCAAAACAGAAAGCAAGAGAGAGCTAGGTTAGTCTGATATGATTCTCCATATCAATTTATCTTTTTTTCTTTTCTCTCTCTTTTTTCCCCTTCTGTTTCCTTTTCTGACTTTCTCCAGAACTCTGACAATTCCTCCTTTGGCCTTTCTGGCAGGTCCCTCCCTTTCTTTATGACTCCAAGATCTCTCCTTGCCTAAACCAATCCCATCTATTCCTTCTCCATATCCATAATTCCTTTCTTAATCAGACTGTGACAAACTGAAACTAGTTTCAGTCTTCTCAGCTCTTGTACTCTCATGAAAGTGGGAGACATTAATAAAAAGAGGACCCAAGATCATATAGAAGAGGAGAAAAATAAGTACCACCAAAGAAGATTCCTGTGAGACTTGCTCACCTCTTAGACCTTTCAGTCTTGGCATTTTAGAATGGAATTTGCAAGGTTTAAGCTTTCTGTTCAAGAGGAAAAGGAGTAGTCCGTGAATCAGGCAGTGAAAAAAGTACTTCAGGTGTGGATGCCTACTTTGACTCAAGATGCCTTCCTCTGGTTTCCTCACCCGTAGACGACTGGTGGAGATCATTTTTTTGTCCATAGCCATCATTCTTCTGGGATTGTGCATATGGAGGCTTGTAGTCAGGATACAAAAAGGTAATGGCATTTTTTCTCTTTGTACCTTTATTTAATTTTATTGTTTTAAAACCCTTACTTTCTGTGTTAGAATTGAGTATTGGTTCCAAGGCAGAAGGGCAATAAGGACTAGGAAATGAGGTTGTTAAGTGATTTCTCCAGGGTCACACAGCTAGTAAGCATCTGAGGTCAGATTTGAACCCAGGTCCTCCTAGCTCCCTGCCTGACTATAGCAAGAGCCACTTAGCTGCCCCTTGCTATACCTTTAAAAAGAGGAAGTTACCATCAGTGCTAGACAGCATGTCTATAGGCTCTGGCTCCTCATCTACGGAAAGAATGGACTTGTATAATGCAATCCATTATAAAAGTGAATCAGACACAGTAAGATAAATCTAGTACTTGTGGAAATATAATGGGATGACTTTGGTGATTGAAATGCCTTAGGCAGGCAGCTACGTGGGTCTGGAGTCAGGGAGACTCATCTTCCTGAGTACAAATGTGGCCTTAGACACCAATTGTGTGACCCTGGGCAAGTCATTTAATTCCACATGCCTCAGTTTCCTCATCTTTAAAATGAGCCAGAGAAGGAAACTGCAAACCACTCTGGTATCTTTGTCCCCAAATGGGGTCGTGCAGAGTTGGACATGACTGAAAAAATGACCAAACAACAACACTAGGCAAAAAAGCAAAGAAAGAGGGAAGGAAGCTGCCTCCCCTGCCCCATATACATAGAAAGCCCACTGTTCACAGTATGCAATTGCAAGCAGATAGCTTGGACACCGGGGCTTGGAATCAAAAGACATTTGCTCAGCTCCTACCTGTGTTCAGCCACTAGCTGTGTGGGCCCTTGAGCAAGTCACTTTATCTCCAGGAGTCTCATTTTCTTCATCTGTAAAATGGGGAAAATAATCTTTGTCTTGCCTACCTTTAAAAACTCCAAATGCTATACAAATGAAAGACAGTATCACTCAATGATAAAAGCAAAGCTTTTTATTGAATTCTTCCAAGATAACAGCAAAAAAAATAAAGTTAAAGGGGCCACAAAGTCATTTCACACCTTTTGGATTTTCCTTTAAACAACAGAACAGAGTTTTAGAAGTAGAAGCCATCTTGGGGCTATGCAGTCCAGCCCGCCCTCTTATTCTACTGAAAAAGACAGATTAAGCCCCAGGCCACCCAATTAGTAGGTGTCAGGGTAGTGGTAATAGGGATTTCCTCAAATTCTTTTGCTGAAAATTCTGGGGTGTGTGTAATGTTCCTTTCGGTTTCTTGGTGGGTAGTCATTATTTTTATCTACCTTTGCTGTTGTTCAGTCATTTCTTCAGTCATTTTCCCCTTCTAGAAGTGCTGGATCAGGCCAAGGTGTTTTGTGGTCTGATTGAAAAATTCTACCACCAGCAGCAGAAGCCTTCAGGGAACCAAGAGCAGCTCGATTCAATTTAATTTTAACCTAACAAGCTTTTATTAAGTGCTTACTGTGTGCTAGGCAAACATGGTGGAAAATAAGTCAGTTTTGGAGGCAGGAAGACTCTGACTCTCGTGTCTGGGTGACCGCTGGGCAGGTTATTTAGCTTCTTGGTGTTTCTGGTAACTAGGACACCGAGAGGCAATATAACTGCTGATCCAACATTAGAACGAGGCACTCGGGTTCATTATATCTGCTCCCATGTTTACTACCTACGTGTTTCTCAGGAAGTAACTTAAGTTGTCTGAACCTCTGTGTCCAAAGGGTTGGATTTGATGGATTCTAAGGTCCTTTCTATCTCTACCTCTAATTTTATCATCCTAATTTGAAGATTTCAACAAAAAGAAACAAAAATACAATGTGAGGTACTATGTTTGGAGTTGGGTCAGTCATTTTCAGTCATGTCCAACTCTTTGCGACTCCATTTGGGGTTTTCTTGGCAAAGATATTGTAGTGGTTTGCCATTTCCTTCTCAAGTTCAGTTTGCCAATGAGAAAATGGAGGCAAATAGGGTTTGGTGACTTGTCTAGGGTCACCCAGCTAGGAGGCCAGATTTGAACTGAGAAAGATGAGTCTTCCTGACTTCCAACCTGGTACTCTGTGTACTACAGATGAGGAAATTAAGGCAAACAGGGTTAAGTGACTTGCCTAGGATCACCCAGCGGGTGTCTGAGGCTGGATTTGAATTCAGGAAGATGAATCTTCCTGACTCTAGGCTTGGCACTCTATCCACTTATGCCACCTGGTTGCCCTTTTTTGGCTTCCCATGCTACTTCATTACTTTAGGGACTAGTGCGTGAATGACAAGTCAAGCATTATAAATGTGCTTTCTGTGTGTACTAGTACTAGTGTACTAAGTTGGAGA